>NC_137073.1:17104055-17152639 GCF_951640355.1 Cnephaeus nilssonii
GCATGTTCATCACCCCAAAAGGAAACCCTATAACCACTAAGCACTCAGTTGCCCATCCCCCATTGCTGGCAACCACTACTTTCTGTCTCTATGGATTTGCCTGTTCTGGACATTTCATATAAATGGGATCATACAATATATGGCCTTTTGTGACTAGCCTCTTTTACGTGGCATCATGTTTTTGAGGTTCATTCATATTGTAGCATGTCAGTGCTTCATTCCCTTTATGAATAATATTCCATTGTATGGAGAGACCACGGTTTATCCATTCATCAGTTGATGGACACTGGGTTGTTTCCACCTTTTGACTATTGTGGTTAGTGCTGCTGTGAACAGTTGTGTACAAGCCTTTGAGTACTTGCTTCCAATTCTCTTGGGTGTATACCTAGGAATGGAATCGTAAGGTAATATGATAACACTATGTGTAACTTTTTGAGGAACTGCCAGACTGTTTTCCATAGTGGCTGCACCCTACTCCCTCCCCATTTTTACACGAGAACATTCTAGTCGGTTTAAAAATATCCTCCTTTCCTCTGCAACAGGAATCTGAGATTTCAGAATAGGATGGAGGGTGTAAGACGGGGATCCCAGCAAAGGAAACCCCGTAACATGATGGTCAAGGGCTCTGGGATCTGAATGCCTGAGTCCCAATTCTGGCTTCTCTGCTCACTGGCTGTGGTTGGCTTAGAATCATAGCCCCTAAAGATATTTCCCTCCTAATCCCTGGAACCTGTGAATAGGTCACCTTAAGTGGCAAAAGGGTTCTTTGCAGATGTGATGAAGAATTTTGCTGGGGAGATTATCCTGGGGGCCAATGTAATCACAGGGTTCCTTATAAGAGAAAAGCCGGAAGGCAGTCGAGATGTGAAGATGGAAGCAGAAGTTAAAGTGATGTGCTGGGGCATGGACCAAAGAATATGACCTATAGAAACTGGAAAGGCAAGGAATGGTTTCTCCCTTACAGCCTCCGGAAGGAATACAGCCCTGCCAACCCATTTAGACTCCAACCTCCAGAGCTGTGAGGTAATAAATTTGTATTGTCTTAAGCCACTATGTTTGTGGTTGTATGTTACAACAGCAACAGGAAATGAATCCCTTAGATGTGTGACTGGAGAGCTGGTTGCTGAGCTTCTCAAGGCCTGTTTTCATATCTGTAAAATGGGAATAGCAGTAATACCCACTGTAAGGTTGCCCTGAGGAATAAGTTAGGTAATGTGCATATAGCCTAACATTAGCTGATATGTTCTTCCCTACTAGATCATAAGCACTCTGAGAAGAAAACATTGTGTCTACCTGTTTCATAGCCAACCTCAGTGCTGAGTAGTGTCTGGCCCCTAGTGGGCCTGGAAACGTCTGTGCTCCGCCAGAAGGCAGGAGTGCGAGCTGCCTCACCGACGTGGTCAGGGATGGCAGGGTTAGGGGCCCAAGCCCCAACTTCTGGGCAAAGAGCTCTTTTGAGAGATAACCATAGGGTTATTGTGAGGAACAGAACAGAGAAAATAAGGATCTAAGACTTCTAATATGGTGCCAGGTATACCCCAGCAGCTCAAGAAGGGTGGTGGAAAAGATACTTCTTCCTCTCTCCCTTCCCCTCCTTTCTCCTTAAAATTACTTTTTAAATTTAATCTTGACCCGAGGATATGTTCTTCTTCTTCTTTTTTTTTTTAAAGAGAGGAAGGGAGAGAGAAACATCAATTGGTTACCTCTTCTACACATCCCGACCAGGAGTGAACCCGTGATGCTTTGGTTTAAGAGCCGATGCTCCAACCACTGAGCACACCGGCCAGGGCAAATCCACCACCTCTTGGTATATGGGACAATGCTTCAACCAACTGATCCACCCAGCCAGGGCTCCTTTCTCCTTTTTAACCTCCCTCCCTCCCTCCCTCCCTCCCTCCCTCCCTCCCTCCCTCCCTCCCTCCCTCCCTCCCTCCCTCCCTCCCTCCCTCCCTCCTTTTTCTTTGTCTTTCCTTTATTCATGGTCAGCAGCAGCTGAGTGCCTCCTGTCCCAGGCTGCTTGTATGGTCTATTGAGAAAAAGTGAAAAAGCCCTGGAACGAGGAAGCTGACAGGCCCGTGACCTCCTCCTGAGACCAGCAGGACCAGCTGCTGTTGGGAAGCAGGAAGCACATCTGCTGGGACACAGGCCCCTGGCTGGCCATGGGGAGAGAGGGGCTGGTTGCTAAGGCCTCAGGTGGAGTGGATCCAGAAGCAGGAAGCCTATGCTCCCAGGGGTTAGGGCCTGCCTGGCTGGCAGAGCTTGGAGGCAGGACAGGTCTCGATGTGGGGTTGCTGGGGGAAGTGGGAAGAGAAGGGGCTGGCCAGGTCAGGTTCAGGACCAAGGGAAGGGCCCAGCGAGGAGAGGAGTGGAAGAGAAGTTGGGGCAGGAACTGGGGCCTAGAGGGACCATGTGAAGCAGCAGGGGCTGGATGGTGGGAGGCCTGTCTGTGACCTGGCCCCAGAGGAGCCCGAGCTCTAAGGCTTTCCCTCTGGGGGGGTCGGGGCAGGTGGCATCCAGGACCCTCTGGCTGGGATGGCCAACCTGAAGGATCTGGAGACCACAGCAGAGGAAGTGCTGCGGAAACTGAAGAGCAACCAACTGTTCCAGTCCAAGTGGGACACCACTTACTTCATTATCTTCCTCATTGTCCTGGGTATGGTCTCTGCCTCGGGCCCATCAGCCTCCCATACCGGGCCCTAGGTGGAGGGCCATGTCTGGACACCTGTCCCACCCCCAGGCGTTCTGTTGCTCCTGCTGCTGCTTATTTGCCTCAACTGCTGCTGCAGCCCCTGCCGCTTCTGCTGCCGCTGCTGCCGCTGCTGCTACCACTGCTGCCACCGCTGCTCCCGCTGCTGCTCCCGCTGCTGCTCCCGCTGCTGCCCCCGCTGCTGCCCCCCCCACTCCTCCAGATCCCAGACAATGAGTGCCAAGCAGGTGAGCCCCCTGGCCCTGGAAGGCCAGGAATTGCACTGGGATGGAGGAGAGGCTGCTGGGGCTCCTCCAGGTGGGGGGTTAGCAGGGAACTGAGGCCTAAAGCCCACTGGGCTCCCTCTGTTCCTCTCTGACAGGAGAACCCCACGGGACTGAGTAACATGGCTCTGGAACCATAATGAGGCGAGTCCCCCAGCCCCTCTCTCACATGCCCTGCTGGGCAACAGCAACAAGGCCTTGTCTGTCCAGATCCTGAGTCTGAAGTGTGTTCCAACCTCCCACCAAGGGGTGGGCAATGAAAGTACTCACTGCTCCATCTAGACTCCATCTAGGCACCGGCATGACTGTCACCAGGAAACCTTAAGTGACTTGCTGGGGGTCATCCAGCAACTTCCCATGGGAGGGCAAGCTGGGCTCAAACTCGGGGCCCAAACCCCCAGGCAGACCCCTTGTCACCATTCCACTCAGCCCCTCAGCAGCCAGAGGACCCTCTCAAAGGAGGCATGAGTAGGCCAGGGGCTCAGTCACTGGGTGCTCCACTTGGCTCCTACAATCAGGGACCCCCAGGCTTGGTCCCTACTCAGACAGACAAACAGATGGATAGACAGAGGGGTCCAAATAAAGTTGGATGATCTTTATTTCTTGGAGGCCCTGGTAGGATTGCTAAGTAAACAGTCAAGGGACCCCAGCTCATGGTAGGTGGCTTCTGCCTGCCCTTTCCTTCTTCCCTCCCAACTCACAGCTTAGGGTCACCACCACTCCTCACCTTCCAGCGGGAGGAGGAGTGCAGCTGCCCCTCACCTGGGGGCAGCTCAGCAGGCAGGCAGCTCAGCAGGGAGGAAGGAGAGCCCTGGGCTGGGCTCCACCTTGAGTCCAAAGGGTAGGGATTGGAATGTGGGCCAACTCCTGACCCCACCCCCATCCAAAACAAAAAGCAAGTCAGCCTCCCTTCATTCCAGAAGTTCCAGTGTTCAACTCCCATCTGTGCAAATGTGACGGGCAGGACAGGCAAGGAGGGAAGTAAATCGCCTGTAGTGCTGGCTCTGGCTTGGGCCGCACTCCAGGGCGTGTATGGTAGGGGCAGGGACACCCTGGGTAAGGGCCACTTCTCAGGGGGACAGGCTCTTGGGTGCTCTGCTTAGAAAGGCCTGTAGCTCCAGTAGCTGGAGAACACCGAGATCTAGGGAGGGAGGAAGGTGGGGGGGCAGGTGAGTGGTGGTGCTGGGGGGCCTGGCCCCTGTTGCACCCTGTGACTCAGGTGAGATTTCAAGGTTATCCAAGGGCAATGTGTCAGGGAGAGTATACTGTTGCCCAGCAGCACAATGGCCCATCAGCCTGTTGTGTGCGGCGGGTACAAAAGGCCTTAAGATTTGGGGGTGCTTTGGTCCTGAGACAAGAGCCCCTGGAATACCCCCAAAATGAAGGGGATATTGCCTGGCTGGCCTCATCTGTTTGAGACTGTGGCACAGCCCAGACCCCACCACCCCTGTGCTCCCACCTTATCCTTGAGCTGCTGGCAGAGCTGCAGGGAGACGGTAAAGAAGACCAGGGCATCATTTAGCCACGGGATCACCGACTCCACTTTGTGCACATGGCTCACCTCCAGACGCTGGGAGCCCCACTCACTGTGGGCAGAGGGTCAGGTCCCTGAGTCCCGCAGCCCCTGAGGTGTAGAGGGCCCTCCAGGGCACCCCTCCCAACAGTGTACTTACAACATGGCTCCAGGGCTGTGGAGCACAGAGCCTCCAGCTGGGCGGAAGTTCTAGGCAGAAGAACATCAGACCCAGTCTCAGGCCTTTGGGGTTGCAGGGCATGGGTCAGTGGGGGCAGAGGTCAGGGGTTAGCAGGGTTCTGCTTACCTTGGTGGAATTTGGCTGCAGGGTGTGCAGCTGGTACACAGTGAGACAGAGCTTGTTGAGGTTGATGTAGACGTTGACCAGCAAGTCGGAGGGCAGGGCAGGGGTGAACATACGCTGGAGGCCAGGGTGGGGTGGGGAAGGCAGGCAAGTGAGATAAGGGCAGGGCAGGGAGAAGCCCCCCAAGAACCACCTGGGGGAATCTCAGTCCTCATCATATCGACTGGGGCATCTAGCCTCTTCCCAGGTGCCTTGGGTAACTTCCTGCTCTGCTGGGTTGGGAACCACTGACTCGATAGGGTGATGTATCTGGGGGGACACAGGAGGGAAGCTGAGGACCCTATCTCAGAAAACTGCATAGACATAGACATAGAACCCCTACTGATGACAATTTGGAGCTTCTGACCCCTTGGCACCCCTGTGTCCCTTTCCAGGGACCCGCTGTCTTGGCCCGAGGCACTGACCGTGAGGCCACTGGCGGCAATCTCAGGCAGAGTGAGGGTGGCCGGGGTGGTCAGCCGGTTGCGAGCTCTGGTCAGTTGCAGCATCACAGCATCCATCAGCTGGAGGGAGGGGTTAGTCACAGCTGCTGCAAGGGCTAATCCATCCCCCGCACCCCAGCATCAGGGAGTGACAAAGTTATGGTGGCTCCAGCTCCTGCCCTGGTGGTCCTGGTCTCAGGGCCCGAACCACCCTAAAATGGGGGCTTGTTAAAAACGCAGGTAATTGGGGTCTGGGGGTGGGGTGGGGGAGGAGGGTAGGATGTCTGTACTATGTACCACCCATCCAGGAGGTTCTACTGAATGGGATTCTGTGGACTGGTCCAATTGGGAAGGAGATGCCAGGAGTTAGTCTCAGGGGCATCAGGGCTTGGTGGATGGGGATATAGGCAATGAAGGAACTTACAAGGGGCCCAAATCTGGCTAGGGTGCAAGGGGCAAGGGAGGGCTTCCTGAAGGAAGCAATGGGACAGCTGAGTTGATGCCTTAAGTCAGACATCAACCCCATTTCACAGGTGAAGAAACAGAGGCTCTGAAGAGGTAAAGTCACATAGCTCGTGAACTGTGGAACCATCCAGAACTGATCCCTTTCCTTTATCACAGAGCAGTGCCCTTGCTTGGACTCCTCTGAGCCCCAGCTTCCACTGTTTCCAGCTGTTGCTGTAGGTGCTAGGCTGACCTGGCTCTCAGGAAAGGCAAAACTATTGGGAGGAGGCATGGGGTTGCAGCTTATATCCCTCCCTCCCCGGGGCAGTCACACTTCTGGGAGGGACCTTAGTCCATCTAGTTCCAAGTTTCATATGAAGAATCAGAGGTCCAGAGGGAGTAGGTGAACCACCTGAGGACTGGTCCAGGGCATCCAGACTCAGTTCTCCCCTCCATGCTTTGTGAATTGACTTTGTTCATTGCCAGGGTTTGTTCTTATTGCTAGTACTACTATTAGCAGCTACTATTTACTGAGCACTTACTAGGGGCCACTTTACCTGCATTGTAACAATTGGTAGTAACTATATCTTATCCCCCTTTTGCAGGGGAAGATATAGAGGCACAGAGTGGCTAAGTAAGTGACGTGAAGTTGTACAGCTAATAGTGGAGGCCCTAGGATCAGAACCCAGGTCTGATTCTGAAGCTTGGGCTATGAGCTATTTGACTATGGCTGGATGGACATGTGTACACTGAGAGGTGAAGGGTTAACAGTCAGCTATACTTGAGGACATGGGGGCAGAGTTCTCCAGGAACCTGGTCAGGGGTCAGGGTGGGTGTGGGAAACCTGGCTCCCCTGCCCCTGCAGGCAACTCACCTTAAGGACCTCTGCTCCTGTCCTGAACTGGTAGCTCTCATCCCGGTTGTTGAGGAGGTAAATGGCTTGGCTCACGTGGTTCCTGGCATCCTGGATCTGAAAATAGTGCCCACGGAGTGGTTAGTGGGCTGGCCCAGACAATGAGCCTCCACTCCGAGGGGCTGTCATCCTTGGAGGGGTGGGTGGGTGCTGCTTGCCTGACTCCACCCCCACAGCTGTTGGCTTCCTGCCCTGGCTGGGTGCTTGCACATGGCACAGACTGAGGCAGGCTTGGTCCCTGGCCTCATGGAGCTTACTTTCTAAAGGAGGACAGATGGTAACAGAGTAAAGGCACAAGAAACAGACTGCATGGCTCACACAAGGAAACAAACAGGGTGATGGAGGGGGTTAGGGGAGCCTCTATAAATGGGGATCTGAGGAGGCCCCAGGGAGGTGATTCTTGAGCTGACACTCATCACTCTTGCGATGAGAAAAGCTTGTGGAGAGGACTCCAGGTAGAGAGACAAGCAAGAGTAAAGGCCCAAAGAGGGAGACTGCTGGTGGCCAGTTGTGTGTCGGGGAGCAGAAGTTGAGGCCCAGTCACATAGGAGTTGATAGGGAGCATGGACTTTGTCCAAGGAGCCATGGAGCAACCAAAGACTATATATGCATAGTCCATGGACACAGACAATAATGTGGTGAAGTCCTAGCAGGGGGGGCAGGGGCAGGGTGGAGGCAAAAGGGGACATTGATAATAGAGGGGGAAAAAAAAGAGCCTGACTCAGGTAGCTCAGTGGTTGAGCTTCTACCTATGAACCAGGAGGTCACGGTCAATTTCTAGTTGGGGCACAAGCCGGGGTTGTGGGGTTGATCCCCAGTAGGGGGTGTGTAGGAGGCAGCCTATCAATGATTCTCTCTCATCACTGATGTTTCTGTCTCTCTCCTCATCTCCCTTCCTCTCGGAAATCAATAAAAAATTATTAAAAAAAGAAAAAAAGAGCCACGAGAATCCCCTGGAAGCTTTGGGCAGGGACTGACTAGTTCAAGGGGGATCCCTGTGGCTCTGGCTAAGGCCTGGGGACATACAGACAGGTTCTCCACCTCCCACAAGGCTAGGTTCTGGAGCACAGGCTCCTCCCACCCCAGCCTCCCTGCTAGGAAACACCCTATCAGGCTTGCGGTGGCAGAAAATCCCCAGTGCCCTGCCCCTGGAGGCCTGAGCACCACTGTGCAGGCCTGCCCCTGCCTGTCCTACGGCCTGAGCCCTGGCTGGGGAGGGCCTGGTTACCTGCTGCAGCTTCCACTGCTTGTCCTCCCGGAAGGCAAAATGCAGCAGCTGGTTGTTCCGGGGCATCTTCAGGTTCACATCCTGATGGGTGAGAGTGGGGTAAGCTGGGCAGAGGGATGCCCTTCTGCTTCTGGCCATTCTGAGCCTTACAGCCAAGGGTGGAAACAGTGGTGGTTCAGGCCCCAGCCTCTCCTAGGCAGGGGAGGGAGAGATAGGACTCCCAATACCATGGCCATTTGTGGGGGTGAACAGGAGGTCAGGAAACAGGAGCTCAGGCTCAAGAGGAACCACAAAGAAATGAAAGGGAAAAGAAGCCAAGAAAGGGGAAGGTGGCCTCAGCTGGGAGGAGGCACGTGATGGTGGGCAGACGGAGAACACGTGCACAGGCTAATGGGCTGACTACCCACTCATGAAGGACAGGGGCCTTCTCCCATACCTTGGCACCTGGCACAGGGCCGGGTGCAGATGGAGCTCAGATGATGGTGATTCCACTTTGATCTGGGGCCAGCCTAATCCTGCCAATGCCCATGCTTCACCAGGCCCAGACTCTTGGGCTGGGCCAGGTGCAAAGCATCCCTCTCCTGTACTCAATGAAACCTCGCACTAATCTCATGAGGAAGTTGGGGGTTGTTGTCATTTACAAACGAAGAAACTGAGGCCCAGAATGGTCAAGGATTCTGCCTTGCGTCACACAGCCAGTCAGTGGCAGAGCTGAGATAAGCAGGAGGCCCCCATGCTCTTCCCCACTGGCTTCTCCAGCAACATAGAAAGGAGAGGGACTCACCGCCTGGCTCAGCGCGTCCCCTTGCAGAGTCAGCACGCCCTTCACCTGGTCCGTGCTGCAACACACACACACACACACACACACACACACACACACACACACACACACACGGGGATCAGAGCAGAACCTGCAGCTGATCCCTCCCACCACCCAGCCTTCCCATTGGGCCGCTTGTGGCTCTGCCATAGGATGTTCCAACCCAGGTGTTCTCACCCCCCTAAGGAGTCCATCCCAGGGGTTTCCACCAAGCCAGGGCTTACCCAGAGCTGCCCAGAATGAAGTTCTCTTGCTTGGCAGGCCCTTCCATGCCTGAGCCTGGCAGAGTGAAGCGAAGAGAGGCTTCCTGGGGGGGATAGGGGAGTGGGGCAAAGTTCACCCAATCCAGCCCAGAAGTCTCACTCCCACGTGGGCCAGGGGAGGTACAAGATGGGCTGGCCTCACAGGAACGTCCTACCCAAGCCCCCAGGGCACCTTCCCACGGCTCTGGCTCCTCCTCCAGGGCCCGAGTTTCAGGTCCTACCCAAGCCAATACCAGCTCCTTCCATGTTCCCTGGGGGCCTGTGGCCAACATGGGGATATAAAATAGGACTACTCTCCCAGCTTGGTTAAGGTGCCCCGGTGTGAGGAACAGGGTCAGGGAACCCCGGTAGTCATGGCAACCCGCAATTCTGGCAATGCCTGAACATTTGTGAGTTGATTGGCTTATCTGCAGGTCAACCTTGAGGCAGGTACTGTTACTTCCTTTTTGCAAATGACGAAAGGGAGGCCCAGAGAGACTGAGTACTTAGCTAGTGTCACAATGTTGGGGTCCTGATCTCAGATTAAATGTCACTGCTTCAAAGAAGAAGGCCTACCCCGTCCGGACCCCGAGGCTCACCCAGACCCACAGCACTCACACAGCTGCTGGTGGAACAGGGTGATTATCTGCTGGCGCCCCCGACTAGACTCCCAAGTCCACCGACGGCAAAGCCCCGCCTGAACACTGCGCTACGCGTACCCAGTAGGCTGTAGGGAGGCAGTCGCGGCCGGCCAGGGGAGGAGCCGCACTAGGGAAGGCCCACGGCCACCCGCGAGACGTTACCTTTAGGATGTCCTGTAGCTGCCTCAGCACGGCGTGCACTTCGTCGTGCAGCAGCCAGCGGAATTCCTCCTCCTGGCGGGACAGGCCGCGGTCAGCCGCCCGGGCCCGCCGTCCCCACCCTGCCCCACCCAACCGCCCGTGCGCCTCACCAGCACCGCCCGCTCCACCGCCGTCGGTGCCATCGCGGTCGCCATCGCCACCGCTCGCCGTGCAGCTACAGTCCCTGGCCAGCGGTCCGCGCCCTTCGCTCGGTCGGTACTCAGCGCCTGGGCCCAGCCCCCGCCGCCGATTGGCTAAGTGGGAACCAGTCCGCCCCGAACCACCGCCCTATTCCACCCCGATTGGCTGAGAGGACACCCGCCCCGCCCCCGGCTCGCGACTCTGCGGAATGAAACTAGGCTGGCTGCAGTAAGAACCCGCCCGCTCTGGCTCCACCAAGATGCCGTCGGCACAAGCCGCGGGCGCCGCATCCAAGCTGCTCTTTGGCTGGAGCGCTCTCGTCCCGCCCCTTCCGGGCTCTGATAGGGTGCCCTTACCCACTTGCGCTCTATTGGCCGGCGGAATGGCTGTCTCTCGCCGCGCCTGGCGATTGGCCGATGGGGTAGCCTGCTCCAGCTGGGCCTTGCCTTCCACCCTCGTTCAAGGGTCCAGGAAAAAGCCCAGGGCTTAGCCTCCGCCCTCCTCCCTCCACCGCTGGGCGGTGCAGTGCTTAGACGCAGGCAAGGTAATCAGTCCCAGTTGGGTTACCAAGAAACGTTTTATTCTGCTTGCAGTAGCCTTTTGTTAATTGCACAAAATCATTTGTTTTTGCCATTTAAACATTATCACACAATCCTATTCTGAAAAACATGTTCATGAAAAAAAAAAGCAAAAATAAAAATTCACAACCTTAATTACCAGATTTGTCATTTAAAGAAAAAAAGGAGGGGGGCGGAGGAGGGGCTTTCTTACAAGCTTTTCCACAAGTGTCACATTTTTTCCTTAAAAGGGAAGGATTTCAAAACAAAGGTGAAATAGCTTAAACAAATATTCATAAAAAGGAACTTTACAGAATTGTCAACAATATTAAGACAACATTGACTAACAGTTTCATTACAGCATCTTCCCCTACTCCCACCCCCCCGTCCCCCAGTGTCCAGCTAGGACTATAACAGGCTTTGTGTTCAGAGAGAAAATAATTCAAAATCCCAGTGAAATCAACTGTGTCAAAACCCACAGGCATCTTCCCTGCCCTCTCCCGTCTTCCGAGAGCCCATAACTTGGGTTCTGTGGGAAAGGGCCAAGGTTGTGAGGGGAAGGGACCCACACCAGTGTGGCCACCTCATTTTTTATATATAATTATATATTCACTATAAATGCTGACCTTCTGCAAAGTGTGACTTTGAAAAATCCAACCCATGCAGAGGGAGACACTGACAACCTTCAGATGACTTCTCCTTGTTCTTTTGTCACATTCCAACACCCTCTGGTCCCCTATCCAAGGAGATATACTAGGTACTCAAGGATGTCTTGGATCCACCTCTGAGGGTCAGTTAGTTCAGGTTCAGTCAAGCCCAGTTCTCCTTTTCCCTCCCGACAGACCTCAGGACCCTGGAAGTACCAAAGACCACCAAGTTGCTGGCTGAAGTGAAGACCTCATTCTGTTCAAGAGCTGAGCCTAAGAAATGGTCATCGTTGGTCAGGCTGGGTCTGGGCCAAAGGGAGAGACAGGAAGAAATTCTGCTTCCATGGGAGGAAAAGGGGAAAGGGAGGAGAATGGAGAGAGGTGGGCATGCAGAGGACTTGTACAGGGGCAGGCTGGAGAAAGTGGGACCACTGTGAGGGCACCCGGGTCAGATTGGCTCTTCAGGACCATATGAAGTCTGTGGCATAAAGGAAACAGAAAGCCCATCCCCCTCACTCTTCACTGTTGGCCCTCAGGATCCCCTTCCCAAGGACTGGAATGCAAATCTAAATACTAAAACGGCCTGCCCAGGAGTGAGATCCCGCTACACCAAAGCAAGGAAGTTGGATCCTAGCCCAGGGCTCTGTAGTGATGGCGACTTCTAGGATGGGTGCTGAAGAGCAGTGAGGAGATAGGCTTCCATGAGACTCAACCTACAGGCTGACTGCTGCTCTCCTGGAAAGCCAGAGCCTTGTCTTCACTTGACTTTGCCAATCTCTTTTCAGTTCACAAAGGCATTTCTGGAGAGTTGGTTGCACGTTGGTAGCTTAAACATGACAATCCCCATCAGCTGGTCACCTGAGGTTGGGAGGGTCCACAGGATCCTCCTTTTAGTCTGTACTAGTTCATCTTGGCCCAGAGCCTCTCTCTGCAAGGGATCCAGTCGGGAATGTGAATGTGACCACAGCCTCTTCACTCTGAGGGAAGCAGGAAGGCTTCCAATTCTCATTGCTGATTCTAGTTCCTCGACTGGAAGGGGTATGAGATAAGACAAGCTTGGAAGAAGGGAAAAAAAGCCAGGCAGCAGTTTCCGGGCAGCTTCTATCCTGGAGTAAGAGCCAGTGTGGGTGTATGTGGGTATGTGTATGTGTATGTATATGTGTGTGTGTGTGTGTGTGTGTGTGTGTGTGTGTGTGTGTGTGTGTGTATGTGTGTGAACACACAGCCACCTGGTTCAGGGGCCAGTGCCCAGCTCAAGAGCTTTGCTACAGGCCAATCCTGCTGACACTTCCCCCCTTCCCAGGACTTTCAGGGGAGGAGTAGTGCTGTGCTGATGGCAAGTCTCAAAGTCTGTATAAAAGGAGATGGAGACAGGTGGACTGGTCCAGAGTGAAGTCCCAGGACCCCAACTCCGTGTGAGGAAGAGGGGGTCAGAGGGAGGGAGTGGGGGCTTAGTGTATGTAGGCCCGGTACACGGCAGACATGTCGTTATCAGACTGGTCCAGTGCCTTGGCTCTTTTGTACACCTGGAAAAAAAATGAGATGAGCTCAGTCTCTGACTTAAAGACATGGATCTGCTTCCTGGAGGTGGTTCTAGACGTGGTTAGGTAAGTAGGTTCTGGAGTCCAGGCTGTCTGGGTGTGACCCCCGGCTCCTTTGATGACTGGCCTGACCTTGGATAAAGTGCCTCAGCCACTGCTTTCTGATACCATGGGGGAGGTAATAGGGTTACGGGGAGGATTAGATGGAGTGAGGGATGTATAATGTTCAGAGTGTGGGCAAAGAGGGAGGGCTCAGTGTTGTTAGCAATTATAACCATGTCTCTTCCTGCTGATGACCCTCCAAGGACTTCCCATGTTATGCTCTGGGCTACTGTTCTTGCCCTTTCCTCTGCATAGGATGCCCTTCCCTCAGCATGGCTGGCTCCTTCCCAAAGGCCTTCCCTGACCACCTCATCTAAAGCAGCAGCTGCACCACTTTACCCTAGTCACTTCTATCCTCTTACTCTGTTCTATTTTATTCACATTTCTGACCATCTGAAATTCTCATTTGTTTAAATATGTATGTGCTTATTTTGTTCCTCCTTCCATTAAAATGTACACCAACCTGTCCCCAGAGCCTAGTATGGTGCTTGGCAATTAACAATTGCCTTGGTGATACTAGATGACTATAAAGAAGTATGAAATAATTAAAAAGCCATTGTTCAACAACAGTGGTATGACATACAGTCATGCTGAAGAAATGCAGTTGGACACAAACTTCCTCTCTTACATGGCTGGGTACATTTTTAAAAATTTATTTCTTTATTCGTTTTATTATTTTAAAAAATATTTTTATTGATTTCAGAGAGGAAAAGAGAGGGAGAGATAGAAACATCAATGATTCTCTCCATCATTGATGTTTCTATCTCTTTCTCCCTGAAATCAATGAAAATATATTAAAACAAACAAACTCCATTTGGAGCCACCATAATTGTCCATTACAGCTCAGGTGAAGTTGTCAACTCAGAATGAAGGCTAAAGACCTTTTCAGATAAAAGAAAACCACTTGCTGCCAGCAGACCTGCATTACAGGAAATGCTAAAGCAAGTTTTCCCAGCTGAAAGAAAATAACACCAGGGAGAAATTCAATTCTTCAGAAAAGAATGGAGAGCACTGGAAATCGTAATTAGAAAAAGTATAAAATCATTTTTCTATTTCTTTAAAATACGTATGACTAATTAAAGCAAAACATTTCAACATTATCTTATGGGTTTAAAACAAAAGCAGATATAACACATAGGACCTGCTTCCTCTGAGCTCCAGCACTGGGGCAGCGGCATGGAGGAATCCACGGACATATAGGGAGGAACTGGATTTCTGGCACTGGAGCAAGTACTCAGGGGCGGCTTTCTCCCAGACAGGAGTGCTCACAGGGGTCATTCTTCCTATGCTGAGACCACCTCTGTCACAGAGCTGACTGGCAGCCAAGTGAGAAATTCCATCAGCCAGGCTAACACTGTTCACTCCACAGTGCTGATTCCCTGAGACCCTGCCCCATCCAATTTGCAGCCCCACCCAAGCTGTTTGTAGCAGTTTTTCTATATGACTGTCCTGTCCTGGCTCAGGCTTCAGATTTTCATAAAATCTCTCAAATAAGCATCAGCTGGCATCAGCATGCTCTATACCAGGGGTCCTCAAATTTTTAAACAGGGGGCCAGTTCACTGTCCCTCAGACCGTTGGAGGGCCGGACTATAGTTGAAAAAAAAACTATGAACATATTCCTATGCACACTGCACATATCTTATTTTGAAGTAAAAAAACAAAATGGCAAAAACACCCGCATGTGGCCACGGGCCGTAGTTTGAGGACGCCTGGAGAGCTATCAATAAGAGGACCAAGACCAGGCTCTAGCAGTAGCCTGCCTTGCTTCATAGCTTGGCGTGGCCTAGGCACTTCCAAGTCCAGCACTAGTAGCCACCATCTGCAGATTGCTCTGTAGCTCCTCCCAGGCAGTGGCTGACTTTGCACCTTTCAGGAGACCTCAGAGCCAGTGTACCCAGTGGTCAGCTTCAGACCATACCAGATTACAACTCTACACATCCACAAGTGACATACTCAAGTAGTAGACTGAATGAGCACCAAAGCCCCACTGAAGCAAGTCCTGCTCCATAGGGGTGTCTCCTGCACAGCAGCTCTTCCATTGTAGCTGCAGCTAGTCCTCACAGCCAATTGGCCTGAAGGTCAATTTCTCCCACTGACACAAACAACAATCAAGGCTCAATTACAACAAGACTGAACACAGCCTACACTGGGCGCACCTAGAGTGCCCAGCTTAGGTGACTGGGGAGGTGAGCCATTGGGCCTTATAGGACACCTACTACACAAGGCCACTACAAATTCCAGGAGACATAGCAGCTCTATCTAATACATAGAAACAAACACAGGAAAGCAGCCAAAATGTGGACACAAAGAAGTATGTCACAAATGAAAGTACAGAAGAAATCTCCAGAAAAAGAACTAAATGAAATGGAAGCAAACAAACTACTAGATATAGAGTTCAAAACAATGGTTATAAGGATGCTCAAGGATATTAATGAGAGCTTCAAGGGACTTAGTGAGACTTTCAAGGATCTTATTGAAAACTAAAACATGAAAAAGGACCAGACAGAAATTAAGCATACACTAACTGAAATAAATAATAATTTAAAGGGACTCAACAGTAGTGTAGAGGATTCCAAGAATCAAATCAATGATTTGGAATATGAGGAGGCAAAATACACCCAATCAGAAGAGCAAAAAGAAAAATGATTCAAAAAATGTGAAGATAGTGTAAGGAGCCTCTGGGACAACTTCAAGCATACCAACATTCACATTATAGAGGTGCCAGAAGGAGAAGAGAGAGAGCGAGCAAGATATTGAAAACCTATTTGAAGGAATAATGACAGAAAACTTCCCCTATCTGGTGAAATAAATAGACTTAAAAGTCTAGGAAGCACAGATCCTAAATAAGAGGAACCCAAAGAGACCCAAACCAAGACACATCATAATTAAAATGCCAAAGATTAAAGACAAAGAGAGAATCTTAAAAGCAGCAAGAGAAAAGCAGTTAGTTACATCCAAGGGAGTGCCCATATGACTGTCAGTTGATTTCTCAACAGAACCTTTGCAGGCCAGAAGGGAGTGGCAAGAAATAGTCAAAGTGATGAATAGAAAGGACCTACAAACAATATTGATCTACCCAGCAAAGCTCTCATTTAGGACTGAAAGTCAGATAAAGATCTTCACAGACAAGAAAAAGCAAAAGGAGTTCACCACCATTAAACCAGCATTACATGAAATGTTGAAGGGTTTTCTTTAGTAAGAAGAAAAAAGGATAAAAAAATGTTAACAATAAAATGGCAATAAATACATTATCAACAATTTAATCTAAAAAACAAAATAAACGAACAAGGAATCTAATTAACAAAATAAACTGATGAATAAAATAGAAACAGAGGCATGGGAACATGGAACAGACTGACAAATCTCAGAGGGAAAGGGGGTGGGGAGTGCAGGAAGAGATTAACCAAAGAACTTATATGCATATATGCATTTCCTATGGACACAGGCAATAGAATGGTGAAGGCCTGGGTGGGGCAGGAACCAGATGGAGGGAACAAAAAAGGGGACATCTGTAATACTCTCAACAATAAAGATTTAAATAAATAAATAAATAAATAAATAAATAAATAAATAAATAAATAAATAAATATAAATACAGGAAAAAACAACAATTAAAAGAAAGACAGATTTAACACATAGGACATCTGTAACTTAAAGCAGGAGTTCCCAGCCTGGGGATTTTGGTAATGCCTGGATAGATTTTCTATGAATGAGTGTACTGCTAATATCTAGTGAGTAGAGGACAGAGATGCTGTTAACATCTTATAATGCATAGGACAGTTCCTACAATAAAATATCAATAGTACCTGCATTGAGAAATCCTGTCTTAAAGGGTGAGGAAAAGAGAGGTAAATCAATCTGTTTTTGGTAAATATTAACTCTAAGTAGGCTGTGAAGGTAAGTGCATACTGCAAGTCCTACAGCAAAGATAGAAGAAAAATTATGCCTCATTAAAAAGCCAGTAAGGAAAAAAAAAAAAAAAGCCAGTAGATATCTAAATGATATTCTAAAAATATATTCAAATAACACAAAAGAAGGCAAGGCAGGCCTGGCCAGTGTGGCTTGTGGTTAGAGTGAGTGAGTGTGTGTGTGTGTGTGTGTGTGTATATATTACAGGTTTGATGCCCAGCCCCGGTCGGGGTGCATGCGGGAGGCAAACCAATTGATGTGTCTCTATCATATTGATGTTTCTCTCTCTTTCTCTTCCTCTCTCCCAAAATAAAGGCAAGAAAGGAGGAACAAACAAAAGCCAGAAGGGAGAAACAGCAATCAAATGTTTGGTAGCTTTGAATTTAACCACACAACAGACTTCAAGACAAATTAAATGTTAAAGGACTACTTAACTTTAAGATCCAATCAGTAGGGAGCTTAAAGTCACACTATCCAAACAAATGGTCAGAAAGTACCATGCTCCATTGAGAAATTAACTAATAGGTCTATTTGCAAGCTAATGAAGGAGTGTGAAGGCAAGTCAGAAATCACCTCATAGAGAAGTGTTGCCAACACAAACCACACACAGAACCCTTTCAGTTAAAGATAAGCTTATCAATAAAAAATTGATAAAATACATTCAGAATCTACTGCCGAGAGAGAACCCACAGGTGAAACAAACAGGAAAAACATGAAATTGTACTGCAACTTAAAAGAGTGAAATAGCCCTAGCCAATTTGGCTCAGTGGATAGAGTGCCAGCCTGCAGACTGAAGGGTCGTGGGTTTGATTCTGATCAAGGATATGTACCTCGGTTGCAGGTTCAATCCCCGGCCCGTCAGGCGCGTGAGGAGGCAACCAATTGATGTGTCTCTCTCACATTGATGTCTCTGTCTCTCCCTCTCCCTTCCACTCACACTAAAAATCCATGGAAAAATATCCTTGGGTGAGGATTAACAAAACAAAAAAGAGTGAAATAAGTACTTTTAGATATTCAGGCAAGGAAGAACAGAAGATATAGAATTTAGGAACAGAAGACTATAAACTTTAAAAAGGCAGGTCTGAAAAGAGCAGTAAGCTATTTTTTTTGCTAGAATAAGCCACTTGAGACCTGTAAGTATTTAATTTGAATGAAAATGTGTATCAGCTTATAACATTTGAAGCTACAGCTTCTACAATAAATGACTGGGAATGGAACCCACCACCTTTCAGCTGTTTTTAAAAAAATATATTTTTATTGATTTCAGATAGGAAGGGAGAGGGAGAGAGAGATAGAAACATCAATGATGAGAGATAATCACTGACTGCCTGCCTCCTGCATGACCCCTACTGGGGATCGAGCCAGCAACTGGGCATGTGCCCTTAACCAGAATCAAACCCGGGACCCTTCAGTCCATAGGCCAATGCTCTGTCCACTGAGCCAAACCAGCTAGGGCCAGCTGTTATTTAAGATTATGTTTCTATCAGGTTGAGATAAGAAAGTTGAACTTCTAAACAACTGTTTTCAATAAGTGCATGTGTAGGTGCTTAATAAATGTCATTCAAAAAATGTTAATGATTAAACACTCCAATTAATAGGCAGATATTGTCAGAATGTATAAAAATATAAGCCCCAATTATAGACTGTCTACAAAAGATACAATTTAAAGGCACAGACTGAAAGTAAATGGATGGAAAAAGACATACCATGAAAACAGTAAGAATGAGAGGCTGTAGTAGTGATATTAAAATTAGACAATAGATTTCAAGACAAAAAAAAAAAAGATTTCAAGACAAAGATTGAGAGACATTTCATAATAATAATGAAAGGGTAAATTCATCAGGAAAACATAATAAACAAGAGTTTCAAAGGCATTAAGCAAAATGGACAGAATTAAACAGACAATCCCATGATCATAGTGGGGAGATTTTACTATCTCTCTCTCAGTGACTGAAAGAAGCAGAAGAAACATCAGTAAAGATGATCTGAAAAACATTAACAACCATCTTGACCTAACTGATATCTGTGGAACACAGAACCCAGCAACTGCAGAACAGTCTTATTAGGTGCACATGGCACACCCAGCAATAACTATTAGGCTACAAAACAAGTCTGAATAATTTAATGAGCTAATAATCATACAGGGCATAGTCTTTGGCCACAAAAGTGACCCATTACAAATCAATAACTACTAGACAACTAGGAAAACCCTAAATACTTGATAAAATATAAAGTAATCCACAGGTCAAAGAAACAATCACAAGAGAAGTACGCTCAGCTCAGAAGGAAGTGTCTATTTTTTTATTTTTATTTTTTTAAAAATAAATCTTTATTGTTCAGATTATTACAGGTGTTCCCCCGCCCCCCCATAGCTCCCCTCCACCTGATTCCCCACCCCACCCCATGCCCTTACCCCCCGCCACTGTCTTCATCTATAGGTGTAAGACAGGGTGTCTAGTTTTTAATGGTCCTTTTAGAAAAGGCAGGTCTAAAATCAATGACCTAACATTTCACCCTGAGAGATTAGACCAGATAGCAAAGAAAAGCAAAAGTAAGTAGAAGGGAGGAATAACAAGAAAAACAAAGGGAAGGCTGCTGGGACTTGAGCCACTGGCTCTTGTAGTTACCTCATTGGCTGCAGCTGCCATAGGAGTTGGATGGTTGACCGCATCACCCAGCGCAATGGCTAAGCGAAGATCCTTCTGAATGTATTTCAGGTAGAAATCAGGTTTAAAGTTTCCTTGCAGAATATCTGAGGAGAGAAAGCCACTTATCAGAAGAATTAATAGGACCCTAAATAAGAAAATACCTGCAAGTACCACCAGGGTTCAACACATAGCATTTCTCGCCCCCTCAAACACCTAAGAGACAAGGTTCCAGCCTGTACACCCAAATCCCATCTACCGTCTCTGGACCCTCACTACCTGGAGATATAGAGAGGGTGCATCTTTCATATCTAATGAGCCCCCGAAGAAGAGACTGTTGTGACAGTGGCCTTCCTTACCCAGTTCCTCAGCTCTAGTACAAAAAAAAAAAAAAAAAAAGACAAGAGAGGCCAATGACAACTTACTTTGGCACTTCTGGTCCAGAAAGATGCTGGCCAATTGTCCTTGATTGAGAATATCCAAGAGTGTCTGCTGGGACTGGCCTGTCACTTGGGCCAGGGTCAACCCCTCAGCGATAGTTGCCATGAAGCTTCCCTGGACCATGTTCACAATCAGCATCATTTTGGCTGCATTGCCAACCTCACCTGCCCAGGGCAAAGAATCATGGTCACTTCCCAAGAATCCGACAGGCAGGGACTTTCAATCCCCCTCATCCCTGCTCAGACCCACCTCTACACCCAGGGAAGGCCCCATTCACCTGCCCCTGACAGAACTGGCTCTGACCCTTCTGGTTCTTCCTCCTTCCAGGCACTGACTGTGCAAATCAAAGGAAACCTTCCCACGGGGGCCCCAGGCTGAAAGGCCATGCGGGGTTGACGTTGTCATCAGTACAGTCTAGGGGGAATGTGGCCCAACAGGTGGGCAGGTATGTTACCTAGAAAGAAGGAGGTCTTCCCCATCGCCTGGAAGCAGCTGCTGCAGTCCTCATATAAGCCCCTGTCTCCGGCTGCTAAGATCACCAACATCCCATCATTAGACAGCTGCTGGTTCCCTGAGACTGGGGCTTCCAGAAAGCGGCCCCCCCTGGACACAATCACCTGGAAAGGAAAAGTCACAGCTTCTGGAGTCCTTGCCTCTCCCACGGGTCTCAGGTAGGGAGCAAAGAGGGTCCTTGAGTGGAAGTACTTAGCCCTCCACATGGAAGCCCCAAAGCCAACATCTGTACAAAGGTGCTGGACTAATGCTGTGGAAGGGTCAGCAGATATCCTCCAACAGATGCCTGACTCACATGTAGTAAAGAGAGAGAGGCTGGGCTCTCCTCATAAGTTCCCATTTTCTCTGAATTTCTTATAAAGACCAAAGATTATAACCAAACATGGCTGTGCCAACTGCTTGGTTGTCCATACCTCCTATAGACACCACCCTTCCCGGACTTCACTCTTAGAACATACACGAGCCAGAAGTCACCACTTCCTCTCTTGGGCCCAGCAGCTCAGGCAGGAGGAATACTTGGCAGATAGATGCTTAAACCAAAAAAGGCTGTGCTGACAGCTTGGATTGCTTCTCACTGTGAGGCTGGCAACTATGGGATCTGATGCCCATCTCAGCTAGGGAGCACCTCTCCTCTCATGGCCACTTAGATTAACTGTGACTTTGAAGGTAGAGAATGAAGACAGGCTAGTCCCAAGGCTACTGGCCTCACTTCTTCTCTCCTCTCTGGCTTTGGCTCTAGAGCAGTGATGGCGAACCTATGACACGCATGTCAGCACTGACACGCGCAGCCATTTCTGATGACACGCGGCCGCATGCCAAGGATGAAACATTTGCTGCTCCCGAGGATGAAACATTTGCGACTAGAGTCTTTGAGTTAGTTTTTTCCTCAAAGTGACACACTACCCGAGTTATGCTCAGTTTTTTGGCGAAGTTTGACACACCAAGCTCAAAAGGTTGCCCATCACTGCTCTAGAGTAACCAAGTTATCCACACTTGGGCATGGTCAGCTTAGGTCTTGGGATCCAACCAAAAGGATGCTGGAGGGCCAGCCCGAACAAGGCTGCTACCTGGGCCAGCTCGGTGACTGTGTCAGCATCCACTGTTGACATGTCCACGTAGCACTTTCCGGGACGGATCCCTTGCAGTACACCACTGGGGCCCAGCACCAGCTGTGGGGACACAAGGGAGAAGCAATAGCCCAGGCCCCCAGCCAGATACCCAGGAACCCCTTAGACCCAAAGTCAGAATTCATTTGCTTTTTTGGTTCATTTCCTGATAAGGAGCTAATAAATATTAAGGCTGAAAAGGGAAAAGCAAGTAAATAAGCAAGGGAAAGAAAAGTATTTCTGGTATGTTCCCATTTATCTTTAAAAATAGTATATTTCTATTAAAAACTTCCCATTTAAAAGATGGAATCTCAGTGTTTCAGTTTTGGGGCTTCTTTGGATTTACTTGGATTAGACAGACTAGTCACCAGTTTAACAAGATGACTACTGCACTTGAACTTTTAAAACATACAAATACAGTGATAGCCAAACATAGGAACTTGGCACATAGACCAAAAGCACATACAGTCCCAAAGCTTCCAGCTCAATAAGAATATACCACAGACCATTTCAGCAGACCTCAGGGATCCTAGCCATTTTCATTCTTTGTTCTGAATTAAAGGAAGTCTGTATTCAATTTATGCAAACACCCTTCACAATGGGAGAAGGCCCCCAGATGGGAAATTCAACCCCCCACATGCAGACACTCACTCCGTATGCAGGGGAGAAGGGGAGGAGGCCAGCCAGCTTTCCTGGCCACAATCTGAGACGCTGAGGGGAGGGAGGGGATCCTTACATCCTTGGCCGCTTTTGGATCCGACACACAGGCAAAGGTGATGTCACAAGTTGAAACAACTTCAGCGGGGGTTCTTCCTAGGCGGGCCCCCTCCTGGATGAACAAATCACACTGCAAAAGTCACAGATCCTAACGTGAGCTGCAGGCATTGCACAACAAACACGACAGCCAGGCCAGAGATACGGTGCCCAGTCCTCCTGGCTGGCCTCCCAAGGCAGGAGACTGAAGCTGAGGCTGGGAGCCCCGGACACCAGAGCTGGTGGTCTGACTTCTTGGGGGAAGTGGATGGGACTTCTTCAGGACTGTTTTGTGTTTCCGCATACTTGGTGCCTAGACTGATGTTTTACTTCACAGTAAGCATAAAACAAGTGTCTGCTGAAGGATTCCTGTTTGAAAACAGGATGTAAACAGTGCCTATCTGCAGCCCTGCGTTATCAACACTGTGCTAGGGAAGCAGGGCTGGGGGTGGGAGGCTGCCATCCCTTACGACGACGTTTCTGGGGGTCTAAAAACACTATTTTAGTGCATTACCCTTTTCCAAAGGCATTTAAAAAGTAATTAGAGTAACTACTATTTTGTATCCAACGTTTACTAATTTGTAAGGCTTACATTTATCCATATTGTCTCATTATTATCACTTACAATGAATGGCTGTAAAATACTCCATCAAGAGACGTATCTGGATTTACCTAATGGCTCCGCTGCAGTTTGATATTTGGACTGCTTTTAATTATAAATGACTCCAACAAATATCTTTATGATTTTAATTTAGACTTCTAAGAATAAAACAGGTCCAAATGGTTTTTATGCTCCTAATAAATGTAGACAAATGGTTTTTCAATAGGGCTGAGAATATATAATGATCACCAACAAGGTCTTAAATCACCAGCACTTACATCATTTAAAAACAATGAACAAGCATCCATAAATATATTAAAATTTTATCCTACTTGATTTAAACAGCTAAAAATAGTAACTTTTTGTGATATATTTTGATTACTCCTGATAACTAAACCTTTTAAATACCTTTGTTTTAAAATTATTTGCTCTTCTGTAAGCTACTTCTTTACTTAATAATTCTTTATTGTTGAAAGTATTACATATGTCATCTTTTTTCCTCCCTTGACCTCCTCCAGACCCCCCCACCCTCCCAGGCCTTCAGCACCCTATTGTCTGTGTCCATGGGTTATGCACATATGCATACAAGGTCTGTGAGCTACTTCTTTTATATATTGTTGAATGTGAGCTACTTTTTATCTTAAGAGTTATCAAACTATGTGTTTCATAAAATCAACATATTACCCTTTTCTATCATATTTGCTATAAGCACTTTTAGTTGGTGTACCTTTTACTTTTATTTTTTTGTTGTGGGGAGTATCTATGTTAATATTTAGTTGTCTTTCCTTTTTAAAAAAAAATGTTTTTATTGCTTTTAGAGAGAGGGAGGGGGAGAGAGAGGGAGAGAAACATGGACAAGAGAGAGAGAAAGAATGGACAAGAGACAGAAACATCAATCAGATGCCTTCTGCTCACCCCCTCATGGGGATGGAGCCTGCAACCAGGTATGTGCTCTGATCAGGAATCAAACGCTCAAACTTTCAGTGTATGGGATGATGCTCCAATCGAGCCACATCAGCCAGGGCTAGTTTTATTTTCTTCTGGTTTTTCCTTTGGAAAAAAAATGTAGTAATCTATCTGGAATATATTTTATTATGTGGTAGGAAGTGAGATTAGTATTCCCTCCAATTTCTAACCAGTTATTCTGAACATACTTACTGACCAACCCTTCTTTAATATCTCTGATTCACAGTGCGATGGCTCTATCAGAGGAAGTCCTAGGCTTTCTGGGCTACCTGGTAGGTCTGTGTCTTTGCTATAGCACACATGTACCTTGGTGAATTTACATTATTATGTTTTCACATTTACTTGGGAGAAGACCTCCTTATTACTCTCCTTTACTGAAAATTTAAAAATGTTTCATCTTTTTCCAGGAGGACCACAGGATTATTTATTTATTTATTAAAAATATTTTTATTGATTTCAGAGAGGAAGGGAAAGGGAGAGAAAGAGAGAAAAACATCAGTGATGAGAGAGAATCATAGCTGCCTCCTGCACACCCCCAACTGAGGACTGAGCCCGCAGATGGGGCATGTGCCCTTGAAAGGAATCAAACCTGGGACTCTTCAGTCCACAGGCCGACGCTCTATCTACTGAGCCATTTTCATTAAGATCCTTTTATAAAAATTCCATGGGGACTGTCATAAGGATTACATGGCTTTTCAAAGATGACATTTACTACATAACTTGTGCCAGGCACTGTGCTGAGTACTTTACATAATCTCATTTAACCTTCACACCCCCTTGAAGCTGGGGCTTTTGCTAGTCATCATTTTACAGATCTAGGGAGGTAAACTATTTCACTGAAGCCCTAGGGCAAGCAGCAGAGTGTGACTTGGACTTAGGTTGGCCCTATTCCAAACCCAAGTTCTACCTGCTTTGCTCACCTACCTTCCTGTAAACCAGAGGTTCTCACCCTTTCTAATGACGCGACCCTTTAATACAGTACCTCATGTTGTGGTGACCCCCAACCATAAAATTATTTTCGTTGCTACTTCATAACTGTAATTTTGCTACTGTTATGAATCGTAATGTAAATATCTGTGTTTTCCGATGGTCTTAGGCGACCTTGCTAGCGGTTCTCAACCTGTGGGTTGTGACTGCTGTAGAGCCTAGAAAATCTAGAGGTACACAGAGGTGTCTCTATTTATTTATTTATTTATTTATATTTTTTAAAAATATATTTTATTGATTTTTTACAGAGAGGAAGGGAGAGGGACAGAAACATCGATGTTAGAGAGAAACATCGACCAGTTGCCTCCTGCACACCCCCCACCGGGGATGTGCCCGCAACCAATGTACATGCCCTTGACCGGAATCGAACCTGGGACCCCCCCAGTCCGCAGACCGACGCTCCATCCACCGAGCCAAACCGGTTTCAGCCAGAGGTGTCTCTTTTTAGAGAAAGTGGAAGGGAAGGGGAGAGACAGAGGCACACTGATGTGAGAGAGACACATCAATTGGTTGCCTCTCACATGTGTCCCGATTGGGGCCAGGGATTGAGCCAGCAACCTAGGTACATGCCCTTTACCTGAATCGAACCTGGGACACTTTAGTTCACAGGTTGACGATTTAACCACAGAGAAAAACTAGCTAGGGCCAAAGGGGACTATTTTAATTTAAGTGAAATAAAATTAGAAACTCAATCCTTCAGTTGTACTAGTCTTGATTCAAGTGCTCAAGAGTCACATGTAAGCCACTGTGCCCAGCAGGGCAGGCTGTGACCACAGGTTCAGCACACAGGTCACAGGAATCCTAGAAGGCCTGTCCTTGCTGGCAATGACTATGGGCTGCCGGTTTTTGCGATACAGGTGGGATGGGACCCTTCATTAATATTTGACTTTAATAAGTGGGTATGGATATATTTTTTTGTCTATGTTCTGTTTCAACTTATGTAGATTACTAGAGGCCCAGTGCATGAAATTCGTGCACGGAGGGGGCTGTCCCTCAGCCCAGCCTGTACCCTCTCCAATCTGGGATCCCTCTCACAATCCAGGACTGCTGGCTTCCAACTGCTTGCCTGCCTGCCTTTCTGATTGCCCCTAACCGCTTCTGCCTGCCAGCCTGATCACCCCCTAACCACTCTGCTGCCAGCCTGTTTGCCCCCAACTTCCCTCCTCTGCCAGCCTGGTTACCCCTAACTGCCCTCTCCTGCAGGGTTGATCACTTCCAACTGCCCTCCCTTGCAGGCTTGGTCCTTCTCAACTGCCCTCCCTTGCAGGCCGGGTGCCTCCCAACTGCCCTCTCCTGCTGGCCATCTTGTGTCCACATGGGGGCAGGATCTTTGACCACATGGGGGCAGCTATATTGTGTATTGCAGTGATGGTCAATCTGCATAGTACTCTTTTATTAGATAGGATAGAGGCCTGGCACAGGGGTGGGGGCCAGCTGGTTTGCCCTGAAGGGTGTCCCGGATCAGGTGGGGGTTCCCTTGGGGCGTGGGGCGGCCTGAGCGAGGGGCCTGTGGTGGTTGGCAGGCAGGCCACGCCCCCTGGCAACCCAAGCAGAGGCCCTGGTATCTGGAATTTATTTTCCTTCTACAATTGAAACTTTGTAGCCTGGAGCGGAGCCAAGCCTGGGGCTCCCTCAGAGGCTGGTAGCCATTTGTGTTGGGGTTATAATCGAAACTTTGTTGCCTTAAGTGGGTAAGCCAGCCCAGGGTGTGCGGAAAGCTTTGCTTCCCCTATTGCCGCCGGCAACCCTGGCCTGCTCTCTCAAGCTCCATTCTGCCGCCATTTGTTTGAATTTGTTTACCTTCTATAATTGAAACTTTGTAGCTTGAGTGGAGGCTTAGGCCTCGCAAGGGCCGGCAGAAAGCTTGGCTTCCTCTGTTACCTAGGAAACCTTGCTCTCTGTGGCTGTAGCCATCTTGGTTTGGGTTAATTTGCATACTCACGCTGATTGGATGGTGGGTGTGGCTTGTGGGCGTGTCGGAGGTATGGTCAATTTGCATATTTGTCTATTATTAGATAGGATAATTGAAACTTTGTAGCTTGAGTGGAGGCTTAGGCCTGGCAAGGGCCAGCAGAAAGCTTGGCTTCCTCTGTTACCTAGGAAACCTTGATCTCTGTGGCTGTAGCCATCTTGGTTTGGGTTAATTTGCATACTCGCTCTGATTGGATGATGGGCGTGGCTTGTGGGGGTGTCGGAGGTATGGTCAATTTGCATATTTGTCTATTATTAGATAGAATTATAAATTGATGTAAACCACACGAGAGGAAAGTAATAAAAAAATGCAAAGCACCACCCCCTCCAAAAGAGCCACATGTGGCTAGTGACTATCAAACTAGATAGTGCAGATACAGAACATCATCACAGCAGAATGTTGTATTGCACAGCTAACATAATCCAAACTGAATACAGTACAGTCACTGAAAAGGATGTTGTAGATCTATTTATACACATTCCTTACCAATGACTTCATAATACACACACTCGTATTTTGTGGGCATGGAAAAAAGGATGCAAACCCTAACATGGGCTAGCTCAGGTAATAGCAGAGAGGGAGGAATTTTCCCTTTTTCATTTTTCTTTTTGTTAATCCTCACCCAAGGATATTTTTTCCCATTGCTTTTTAGAGAGAATGGAAGGAAGGGAGGGAGAGGACAGAGAGAAGGGAGAGGAGGGAGAGGGGGAGTGGGAGAGAGGGAGGGAGGGAAGGAGGGGAGAAACAGAGAGAGAGAGAGAGAGAGAGAGAGAGAGAGAGAGAGAGAGAGAGAAGAATTGAACCCACAACTCTTTGTTGTGGGGGGCAATGCTCCAACCACTGAGCAACACCGGCCAGTGCAAATTTTCACTTTTATATTCCTGGGTATCTAAAATAATAAAAGCATAATATGCTAATTAGACCAGACATCCTTTCAGACGACCTTCCAGATGAAGCTGGGGCTGTGAGGGAAGCCCAGGTCATGGGTGCCAGAGGGAAGCCGGTACCGGCAGCCGGGGGAAGGAAGGCCTACTCTTTTTTTTTTTTTAAATGTATTTTTATTGATTTCAGAGAGGAAGGGAGAGGGATATATAGAGAGAAACATCAATGATGAGAGAGAACCACTGACTGGCTGCCTCCTGCACGCCACCCATTGGGGGGGGGAGGGGGGTTTGAGCCCGCAACCCTGGCATGTGCCCTTGGCCAGAATCGAACCGGGGACCCTTCAGTCCACAGACCGAAGCTCTATCCACTGAGCCAAACCAGCCAGGGCAGGAAGGCCTACTCTTGCACAAATTTCGTGCCTCTAATTTTTTTAAATAAACAAACACACACACACACACACACACACACACACACACATTTTTTACTCACTTTAGAGAGAGAGAGGAAGGGAGAGGGAGAGTAACATTGATCAGAGAGAGAAACATTGACTAGTTGCATCCCCCAAGTACCCTGACTGGGGATCAAACCTGAAACCTCGGTATGTGGCCTGAGTGGAAATCAAACCAGCAACCTTTCAGTGCATGGGATGACGCTCAACCAACTGAGCAACACTGGCCATGGCACCCCTGGGTACTTTTAAATGTTTTGTTTCTATACTAATACTCTAAACTTATCTGTCTACATATCTACCTGCTTGAATAAAAGCATGGCTCCTCCTACTCTACCATATGTAGAATGCTGAGTGAAGACATCAGGAAGACATTCCCATCTTTAGTTACCCAAGCTCCATGGGTCAAGGCTTGTTCCCTCCCCGTCTGACAAGCAGCACTCATTAATGCTTACTTTTTCTGCAGTCCGGTTCCAGACAGTCACTGTGTGACCCATTTTTAATAAGTTGGAGACGATGCCACTTCCCATTAGGCCGAGGCCCAAAAATCCTATCCTGAAAAAGAGAGAGACTAATTAGTTTGGGGGGGAGTGGAAGGGACAGGGTAAGTTGTCCTGAATGTAGCATAGACTCTGCTTCCTCATAAACCTGGGGTAGGATCTCAGACCACCAGAAACATCGCTCAGCGATGTTCTGACACCATGAGCACTGAGGCAGATGTGGGGCATGCAGATTGTGCCTTTTATTATTATGCCATCGCTTAAAAGTGTCCCTAGATTTAAAAGGGCATTTCTAAACCCTTGACTGCCACAGAAAGAATTATGACGTTTCTGGTTTAGGTGTTCCAAATCATTTCCTTGATGCTTTGATAGAGTCTGAGCTTACAATTCCATAACAGTGAGAAAGCAGACATTTGTCTCTGGCTTTGCAAGAGTTTTGAGTTCTAGGTCTTCAGATGCCTCTTGAAAGCACACCAGGATCCATGAAAAGTAAGTGAAGTGATGAGTCAGAGCCAGTCACCTTCCTCAACTGCAGAAATCTGGATCCCAGTCTTCCCCTTCCTCTTCAGGCTCCAAACCTATACTACCTTTGCATTCTTCCTGATAGCAGAGACAAGCCATGTCCCTCTTCTTCAAAGATTTGCCTGAGCTTTGGAGCCAACCTTTCCCAGTGCACGAGTTCTTCCCAAATCTGCCTTCTCCTGCACCTTTCCCCATCTGCTGGCCCACCCCTCTGTTCTCCACCACACCCTTCTAACTACAGGCCCATTATGATCCTTTTTTATGCTCTGTTTACCTTTACTTCCTATAGCCTGCTCCTTTCTGCAACCCCAAGAACTTGGGGACTGCTGCTTTTACAGATGATTTTACCCTGCCCAAATGTCTTTTCTTGGTTCCTGTATTTCTTTATTCTCTCTCCTGGCATGTGACTTGACTCAATTATGCCTCTTTCTTCATTTCTTATTACATTATGTTGTAGTTTCCACCTTGGGCTTTCTCTTAGCTCTGGACACACTCTGCAGCTTCTCCATTTTGACCTGTGTTATCCTTTCAGTATTTTTGGTCTCTGGTAAGACATCTGCAGCCACTTCTGCAAATTGGCTCTTCTACTCAGTTTCCCCTAATCCCTGCTGTAATATGCACTTCTCACACTCTCTGTCCCAGCCAGCAGTTATCAGAATCAAATGTAAAAAATGGAACAGGATCTGAATAGACACTTCTCCAAAAAGGAAAGACACATGTCCAACAGACATATGAAAAAATGCTCAAGGTCACTAATCGTCAGGAAGATGCAAATTAAAACCCCAACAAGGTATCACCTCACACTTGTCAGAATGGCTATCATCAATAAATCAACAAACAACAAGTGCTGGCAAGGATGTGGAGAAAGGGAACCCTAGTGCACTGTTGGTGGGAATGTAGACTGGTCCAACCACTGTGGAAAACAGTATGGAGTTTCCTCAAAAAATTAAAAGTGGAACTGCCTTTTGATCCAGCAATCCCACTTCTGGGTATATATATCCTAAGAATCCTTAGGATAGCAGCCTTATCTACAATAGCCAAGATCTGGAAACAGGCCAAGAGCCCATCAGTAGATGAGTATCTAAAAAAGTTGTGGTACATTTACACAATGGAATACTTACTATGCGGCTATAAAAAGGAAGGAATTCTTACCCTTTGCGAAAACATGGATGGACCTGGAGATTACTATGCTAAGTGAAATAAGCCAGCTGGAGAAAGACAAATACCATATGATCTCACTAATATGTGGAATCTAATGTACAAAATAAACTGACGAACAAAATAGAAACAGAGGCATGGATACATGGAACAAACTGCCAAATGTCAGTGGGGAGGGGAGAGGAGGGGAGGGACTGGATAAAGGAAGGTGAAGGGATTAGCTAAAGAACATATATGCATAGCCCATGGACATGGATAATAGTTTGGTGAGGGCTGGGGTAGGGGAGGGGGGCTATAGGGGATAGGTGGAGGTGGGCAAAGGGGGGTAAAATGGGGGACATCTGCAATAGGTCAACAATAAAATATTTAAATTTTAAGAAAAGAAAAAGGGAACCTATCACCTTCCTCACCAAATGGTGCCCTGTCCACTAAGTTTTAAGCCAAAGCATAAAAACAAGATCTTCTGTCATTCACAGCGATATGGGTAGTGTAAGTTTTCCCTATGATTCTAAATCATGAGAACTAATTCTTTTTCCATTTCTTGGTGTTTGTTCTAGGATACTCAGCAGACCTGGGGATGAAGCTTCTGGATTTTTAACATGGCAACTAACAGTCCTCATGGTGCCCTTGAGATAAGATGGAGAATGTAGACTAAGTGGATTAAGAACAATACAGCTGGTTAGCTTTAGTTGGCTTCATACTCAGGTTAAAAAAGTATTTTACTATAAGGGCAATACAGGACTTGGGTGAAAGTACTGAGACTATACTCAACCTGTCCTAGTTTTTAAAATTTAAAAACACCACAATCCTCATCAAATGAATGGCTGACACCCATCTTCCTTTTTATCTATATACTAGAGGCCCGGTGCACAAAATTCGTGCATGGGTAGGGTCCCTAGGCCTGACCAGTGATCAGGGCTGAACAGGGCCTTCCAGCTGCTGGTTGGGGCCTTCCTTCCCAGGCTGCTGGCAGGGCCTTCCTTCATTCTGCGCCGCCCCCTGGTGGTCTGCGCACATCATAGCGAGCGATTGAACTCCCAGCCTCCAGGTTGAACTCCTGAGGGGACACTTTGTATATTAGCCATATATGTACACACACACACTAGAGGCCCAGTGCATAAAAATTCATGCACCGGAGGGGGGTCCCTCAGCCCGGCTTGTCCCCTCTCAGTCTGGGAGCCCTCAGGGGCGGGAGGTGACCCAGCGATCAGGGGAAGGCGATGCCCCCATCACACCTCTGCTGCTGCCACTGCCGGCAGCGCAAGCCTCGGCTGGCCCTGGTTACCTGAGTCTTGGATGGCCCTGGGCAGCTGGGTAGCCACCAACCGAGGCTTGCCTGCACCTTGGGCTGGCCCTGGGCTGCTGGGGGGGCTGAGGGCGGGTCCAGTCACATTGTGTGCCTGCTGCCCCCTCCCCCCGGCTGGGCTGAAAGGACTGTGGGACTCCAGCGGGGCTAAGGGGACTGGGTGCCGCCATCTTTGTGACAGTGTGATGGTCAATTGGCATATTCCCGCTTTATTAGATAGGATACTAGTAGAAGATATCTATATATATAAAAGCCCAAGTGTCCATTATGACCGGAATGACTGGTCAACCAGTTTCTATGAGGCCACTGACCACCAGGGGGGAGATGGTCAATGCAGGAGCTGCACCCTGGTGGTCAGTACACTCCTACAGCCAACTTCCCATGGCCAGCCAACCTCCCCGTTCCTCCCCCAAGCCGGCAAACCTCCCATGGTCCCTTCCCCTATCTGGCAGGCTGCGTCCGGCAGCTGGCAGGTTGCACTCGGCAGCCGGCCCAGGCCCAATTGGGACTGGGTGAGACGGCCCCGATTGGGACTGGGTGAGATGGCCCTGATAGGTCCCGATCGCAGGCCAGACCTAGGGACCCCACCTGTACACGAATTTTGTGCACCGGGCCTCTAGTCTATACTAATAAAAGGGTAATATGCTAATTAGACCGGGATATCTTCTGGGAGACCTTCCGGACAAAGCCATGGTGGCAGGGCTGAGGCAGAGGCGGTTAGGGGCGATCAGGCCAGGAGGGGAGGGCAGTTGGGGGTGATCAGGCCAGCGGGGGGTGGGTGTCAGTTGGGGGCGAGCAGGCTGGCGGGGGGAGGGGGCAGTTGGAGGTGAGCAGTTAGGAGCTAGCGGTCCCAGATTGGAGAGGGTGCAGGCAGGGCTGAGGGACACCCCCCTCAATGCATGAATTTCATGCACCAGGCCACTAGTGTGTGTGTGTGTGTGTGTATAAATATAAGCCTAAGTGACTGGTTGACAGATTGACTGGCTGGTAGCTATGACACACACTGACCACCAGGAGGCAGACGGTCAATGCAGGAGCTGTCCCCTGGTGGTCAGTGCACTCTCACAGTGGGAATGGGCACCAGATGCACAGCTGGCGAGTGCTGCTGTGGTGGTGCAAGCCTCTCCTGCCTCCGCAGTGGCAACGGCAATCACAGCAGGGCCGGGATGAGTGGGAGCTGCGCCCTGGCCGCCTGCCGCTTCGCGCACTACTACATCCCCTGAGGGGTTCTGGATTTCAAGAGGGCACAGGCAACCTCTAGTTAGTATATATCATGCCTCTATCTCCTCCACTCTACAAAGAGAAGTCATTCCAAAAAACTGGTAGAATCAGGGATTTCGGTAGCACAAAAAATTAGGACTGAAGTAAAAGATGCACTGTTTTTAGGCTGTGAAAGAACCTTTTGGAAGACACAGACAGGAAATTCAGACTTGGTTATCTTGCTCAGGAGAATGTTCGTTTTCAGCAAAAAACCCTTTTCATCATCACGACTCTGAAAACACAACTGGCCAGAGTGAGGGCAAAGGTGAGCTTGAGTGCAAGCTAAAGTTTGGGGACAATAGTCAAGGCTCTCCAACCTGCCTGAGCAGGACAGAGAGCAGCAGGCAGGTGCATGAGAAGGACTGGAAGGTGACTGCAGGGAGAGCCAGGGAGGGCAGGATATTCTAAGTATCTTCATCTCTCATCCCCCACAGTTAAATTCAGGATTTTCATCACAGTTCTACTAAGCTAGGGGGTTCTCAAATGTGGTCTCCTGACTAGCAGCAGTGGCATATCTGGGAACTTGTCCAAAATACAAATTTTCAGGCTCCACCCCAGAACTACTGAGAAAACCCCAGGGGTCAGTCCAATAATCAGTGCTTTACTAACAGCCTTCCAGGTGGTTCTGAGGCATAGGCAAGTCTGAGAAGCATAGAGCCGAGCATTCCCTGCTCACAAACTCACATTTAAGGGCATACATTTAAAGACAACTTTTGTCTTCTGCAAGTCAATTTACTCCTAGACAAATCATCATCAGTAAACATTACAAGTTTCCTCCTTTTTTTACATTCAGTTCTAGCAATGACTGGAGCATAACCTTTAAAGAGCCCCCTTGGTGTCATCCCTCACCCCTCAGCAGAACCAACGAAATCTTTTTGCCAAAGGCCCTACTTTTTGTCTGTGGGTGTGATGCTGCCATTCACGGCCGTGCTGTCTGCTGCCTGGATGGAGGTAGACCCCGTCTCCTAGGGAAAGGAAGCACAGAGCATCAAGTCAGGCTGCCCATGGCAAGGCCCAGTGGAAGATAAAAACGAGGAGGCGTGGAACCTACGTACCTCTTCACATATTTTCAACTTCTTTGTGATGGCCTGGTAACAGACAGCTGGCTAATAAAGAGGGAGGAAAAAAACACCACTTATTAAACTGAACCCTTAACCATTCTTCATTAAAATTTACCTAAAAAGTTAGGTCTAATGTGGGCTGCTAACATCAAAATCTTATTTGGTGTTCAATTTTATTGAACATTCCAGACACAGAAAGTTAACGCACATTACTTCATTCAATTCTCCACGCAACTCTGCAACATCCTTTTGTTAACAATGACAGTAAGAATTAGAGGCATTTGGTCACGTGCCCAGAATTACAGTGTTGGTGAGTGTAACTGGGTTTAGCTCTGTCCAACTTCAAAACTACATTCTATCAGCAGATCCTATCAAGGCTTGGCCTAACCCCATACCTTGCAGTCAGAAAACTTTCCCTCCACACCTGGAGGCTATGGAGACTATCCACCCAGCAGCACATGCTACCTCACAGGTGGCTGACAGCTCACGGGTTTTGGTTTCTGCCCTATACTCTGAAGGTAATCACAAATGTCTCAATCACACAGCTGACAAGTTTTTAAAGCCTTTTTTTTGGGGGGGGAGAGGGGTATCTATAATAATAAAAGCGTAATATACCAATTAGATTGGACGTCCTTCCAGACTAAGCCAGGGCTGTGAGGGAAGTCCAGGTCCTGGGTGCCTGCTGGCAGCTGGAGGGAAGCCCAGGTCCTGGGTGCCAGAGGGAAGCTGGTGCTGGCAGCAGGTGGAAGGAAGGCCTACTCTTGCATGAATTTCATGCACCGGGCCTCTAGTTTTTAATATTAACAACACCCAATTCATGAGTGAGCCCCTATGTGACTTTTACTAGTAACCAGCTGCTTTGGGCAGTGGTACAGGCAGAGCCTAACTTTTCAGACTTGTAAGGTGAGGTTCAAATGGAGCAACACTCTCACTTAGGCCAGCTCCTGACCAATGATCAAGAACTTCAAAGAACAACTCACCTTCTCGGTTTGGCTGAGCAGGAAGTGATGGAAATGAGGGTCTGCATCTTTAACCGGCTGAAACCAGAAAATTATTAAATAAAACAAATCATCTCCCACCAAAGACCCCTTCCTTCTGCCTGGTAACTGCTTTCCTCTGGCTAAACACCCCTGGGAGCTGGCCCTAATTTTATAACTGCTTGGAAACTCTTTTCCCATTGTTGATCTAAGCCTTTTGTAAACGATGTCTGTTCCAGCTAAAGGAAAACTGGCTTCAAGTAGATATTTCTGCCAGGTTGGTATACAAATCATTCCAATAACATCATGGGAAAACATTTAAAAGGCATACTAATATTTTTAAAGTACAGCATTCTCACTAGTCATGTTGGATAACACAGTAGACAAAGCCAAATCAATTTTGAGGGCTCTTTTCCAATTTTAGGGTTTTGGCCTACTTGTGTCTGGTACCAGACCTTTGAGTATTTTCATCTCACTGAGGGTTGATATTAATAGAGATAAAGTGACAATAACTGCAGGACTTTCATAATTAGCCCAATAACAGGGAAAGGGTGCCTCTATACCAAGGATAGAATAACATATGGCTACTAACCATCAAAGTTTTATATACAGACAGAGAAAGGGTGTTTATAAAGCATCAAGTGAAAAAAATCTGTGGATGATCCCACTTTTTCGAAAAATAACCCTGGTCTCAACAACACAAACTATATATGGGTATGTAATTAATAAGTGATGGCTAATGGGTGTATCAAAGGGGCTGAAATAAATTATATCAAACTTAACAGTGAGCACCCCTGAGAGTGGAAACTTGCATTCTTTACCTCATACTCCTCTGTACTGTTTGATTAAAAAAAAAAAAAAAAAAAAAGGCAGCTTCACATACACAAAAAGGAGAAAAAGGAAAAAAAGTGTATCGCAGTCAGGCCAGGAAATCAGCTCTGAGGACAACCTTGAACTGGCCCACAGGAGAGAGCCTTACCTCATTCACAGTTGGCTGCCATTTAAATGCAGCCATGGGTCCGGCCATCATCCCCTTAATGGTACTAGACTCAGGAATGGTGAGATCCTACAGAGGGAAAGGCATATGGTCAAGACACTGTGAGACCTTGATAGTAGATGTTTTCCTGCCCCAAATTGGGGAGCAACTCTTCATTGATCTGCTTCCTTCAGTCACATTCCATCTACACTAACCCCCTAGCCTGTCCTGGCAGGTATTGCTCAGGGGTTAGAACGTTAGCCTGTGCACCGAAGGGTTGTGGGTTCGAATCTTGGTCAGGGATATGTACCTGGGTTGCAGGTTTGGTCCCTGCCTTGGTTGGGGTGTGTGTGGAGAGCAGCCCATCTATGTGTCTCTCTCACATCGATGTTTCTTTCCTCTCTCTCTCCCCTTCCCTCCCTTCCATGCTCTAAAATCAATCAATCAATCAATGGAAGGAGTATCCTTGGGTGAGGATTAAAAAAACAAAAACAAAACAGCCTACCTGGCATGGCTCAGTGGTTGAGCATCAACTTATGAACCAGGAGGTCATGGTTCGAATCCCGGCCAGGGCACATGCATGGGTTGCGGGCTTAATCTCTACTATGGGGCATGCAGGAGGCAGGCTCTCAATGATTCTCTCTTATCATTGATGTTTCTATCTCTCCTTCTCCCTTCCTCTCTGAAATCAATAAAAATATATTTAAAAACAAACAAATAAAAAACAACAACAAAAAACCCTTAGCCAGCTCCATGGTCTCAGCGTCAGTTCAAGCCCCTGTCCCCGGCCAGGTTCTGATGACTGTCCATTGGGAGAACCAGGGAAAGTTCTCATCAACACAGAGTGAGTTTTTCTTCTCTGTTCTTGAAATAACAAAACATTCTGGTGTGTGATGGAGAAAAGCCCAACTATGTTCTGCAGTGTTAGCAGGTCACAGAGAAAATTCCTTATGGCGAATAATAAACATTATTAAGAAAATAGTACAGGCTTCAGAAGGAGTCCACTAATCTCAAAAACAAACAAACACACAAACAAACCAACCAACCACCAAAAAAGCCACATGGTGCTCATGAGGAAATCTGCCCAACATTTTTCAAGACTAAGTGACAGAACTGGAAGTCAGGGTGGTCTGGAGCCAAGATCCCCACTCTCTCCCCAGACTGATGCAAGGAAAGGACCCAGCGGAATGAGGCTGCTGCTCCTCTTTATTAAGGGCCTGGCCCATACCCATTCTAGGCAAAGAGGCACTGTTCGTTCCAGCTTGACAACTGGCTTGTTCTCTTTCCCTCCACCACTGACTTTACTGCCTCCTCCCTTTCTCCATCTGCTATCTTCCAGCCACAGTGGTCCTCCCAACATTTCTACTTGGATATCAAATAGGTATCTTGACATGCCCAACTGAACTCTTGCTTTCCCTGCCCAAACGGCTTCTTCTACAGTCTTCTCAATCTCTGAAACAGCAACTCCATACTATCAGGCCAAGATCCTTAGAGTCCTTGATTCTACCCTCCTCTCTCCTCTAATCCATCAACAATGATTATGGCTTTACAAATGGGAATCTGCAACCCCTTCTTCTGAGTACCCCTACTAACAACCAGGGATCAGGCTACCATTGCCTATCACTTGGACTGGAGCAAAAGGAATCTCTATGCTTCTGCTCTGGACCCTTACAGTCTAGTCTATACACAGCAGCCAGAGTGAAGCATGACACTCTCTGCCTAAAAGTGGCATCCTGTCTCACATGGTCAAGCTAGAGGCTTTTATTGTGGACTCTAGGGCCCTAGATGTGCTGCAACCCCACTCCATGCTAATCTCCAACCTAATGTCCTGTTACTTTCTCTCCCCTGACCTCTCCAGCCCACCAGCACCCCCTTGGCCCTCCACTTCCATTCCCCGAAAACACCACACATGCAAATACTCTAGTGCAGTGATGGCGAACCTATGACACGCGTGTCAGCACTGACACGCGTAGCCATTTCTGATTACACGTGGCTGCTGAGGCGGTCGCATGCCAAGGATGAAACATTTGCGAAATAATGTTTTTTCCTCAAAGTGACACACTACCTGAGTTATGCTCAGTTTTTTGGAGAAGTGTGACACACCAAGCTCAAAAAGTTGCCCATCACTGCTCTAGTGCCTTTGCACTGCTGGGAATGCTCTTCCAACTTGGTTCATATGCTCACTTTAGGTCTCCATTGAAATGTCACCGTATCAGAATGCTTTCCCTCATCTCTCTGTATTTTCCTCCATTGGAATGTGATGCTGATTACTATAATGAAAGCAAATGCTTTTACAGGGCTTAACATATGCCAGACATTAGTGTGCTATTTATATGTGTACTAGAGGCCCGGTGCACAAAATTTGTGCATGGGAGGTGGGGGGTATCCCTCAGCGGGGCCTGCACCCTCTCCAATCTGGGACCCTTCGGGGAATGTCCAACTGCAGGTTTAGGCCCAATCCAGGATATCGAGCCTAAACCAGCAGTTGGACATCTCTCTCACAATCCGGGACCGCTGGCTCCTAACCGCTCACCCACCTGCTTGCCTGATTGCCCCTACCGCTTCTGCCTGCCAGCCTGATTGACGCCTAACTGCTCCCCTGCCAGCCTGATTGCCCACAACTGCCCTCCCCTGCTGAGACCAGCCTCCTCCGCCAGGACCCGCGGAACCCCCCCAGGCCTCACCGCGTGGAGTGGCCACCAGGCCCTGCCTCGGTTGTGCACTCGGCCATCTTGTGATGACGTGAGGGTGTGACGCCACCTAGCCTATTATTAGTATAGATTCTCACATAATTGTCACAACCTCATCTCCATTTTACAGGGAAAACTGAGAGAGCTTAAGTAGCCTTGCCTACGGTCACAGAGCTAATAGTGAGTGTGGTAGATGAAATTTAAAGTCAGAGAATTTGGCTTCAGGATCTATCCTATATAATAAAGATGTAATATGCAAATGGTCGTTACACAGTGAAGCATAACAACCGACCACGTAATGACCAGATCACAGAATAGCAGGAGGGTGGGGCAGCGAGCTATAAGCTGGTGGAGGAGAGCTACAGGAAGGGGCAGGGCAGCAAGCTATGGGGGGGGGGGAACATGGGGGGGTGTGGAGGGAGCTACAGGAGGGTGGGGCAGTGGGTGGAGAGCTATAGGAGGGCGGGGCAGCGGGCAGAGAGCTACTGGAGGGCGGCAGCGAGCTACTGGTGCACGGATTCGTGAGCAGGGCTACTAGTGTTATTATAAGTAAGTTCTATGAAAGTAAGAACTTCACCAATTTTGTTTACTTTATATATCCCATGCTGGGAACCATTCCTGGTAGTTGGTGTTCAATATTTATTGGAGAAATGAACACGATAAGGGCCTTGTTTATTTTTCACGCTGCTTTATCTCTAGATACTTGTTGAATATAGGGGTTTGGATAAAAGAGGTCTAGTGCAGTACTGCCAAAAACAATTTTCTGCCATGATGAACATGTCCTATACCTGTACTAATACTATAGCCAATAGTCACAAGTCTACCATGGAGCACCTGATAAGTGGCTAGTGTGACTGAGAAACTGAATTTTAAATTGTATTTAATTTAAATGTAAACGGTCACCTGTGACTAGGGGCAGCAAAGCTTTAATGACTTGCCTAAGACCAAAATGACAGATGAGAGTAAGGCAGAGAACACAGCTCTCCACCTAGCACTAACCAAAGGCCTTGACTCCTAAATCAGTGCTTTCTGTACTAGTCTGGGATTTTAGGAGAGACACAGGACTGACAGTTTTATTCTGTCAGGGTGCTTTGTGCCCAGAGTTGTAGTTCTCAGCTAGAGACTTGGACAGATGTCTAGACACAAACCCAGCCTCTGCTTGCCTGCATGTAATTGACACCCACTATCAAGATCAGCCTTTTCCGTTAATCGTTACAGGATAGGAGATTATGGTCCAGAATGGCAATCATCTGGGACTTTGCCCAGTTATCAGCCTACACTACTGCTCTGTTTCACAGAGGAGCTCGCCAGCCAAATGACAATTACTATAGCAACACAATACTCTTTTTAGACCACAGGATATATCAGATCATAAGGTATACCAAAATTCCAAACCCAAGCAGATTTCCTATATCTCTGAAGATGCTTAATTAAGATCAATGGTGAGAACTGAAATCGCCATGTGTCCCCAGCACCATTAGCCACGCTTTTTCCTTTCCTGACAAATCCTTCATTAGAGTCCAGGCCTAGCATGGAGACCTGGTAGAAAAAAAACTCCTAAAGATCAACAGCAGGTAGAACTCCTGGATGGAGACCTGGCTCTGAGAACAGCGGTAAAAATGTTACTCTCCCCGCACCCCCAATTAATAAATCAGACCAAGGGGTAAACTGTTTTTTACTGTGAGAAATTCCTCCCAGCAAGTCTGGCAGCAGTCTTGCGGTTGCACTAAACCAGTGCCCTCACTGCACAACAGGCTACTGCTGAAAAATATCAAAGGAATGACATTTATACCCAGTCAGTGTGGCTAAGTGGTTGAGCGTTGACCTATGAACCATGAGGTCATGGTTCAATTCCTGGTCTTGGCACATGCTCTGGTTGTGGGCTTGATCTCCAGTGTGGGGTATACAGGAGGCAGCCAATCAATGATCCTCTCTCATCATTGATGCTTCTATCTCTCTCTCTCCCTCTTCCTTCCTCTCTGAAATCAATAGAAAAAAAAAATCCTATAAATAAAAACATAATATGCAAATTGACTAAATGGAGGAATGATTAGTTGCTATGATGTGCACTGACCACCAGGGGACAGACACTCAACGCAGGAGGTACCCTCTGGTGGTCAGTGTGCTCCCACAGGGGGAGCGCTGCTCAGACAGAAGCCCTGCTCACGGCTGGCGAGTGCAGCAGTGGTGGCGGGAGCCTCTCCTGCCTCTGCTGCAGGCGGGTGGTAAGGAGTGAGGGGTCCCAGACTGCGAGAGGGTGCAGGCCAGGCTGAGGGATCCCCTCCCCCCCAGTGCACTAATCTCATGCACCAGGCCTTTAGTGTGTGTGTGTGTATGTATGTGTATGTGTATGTGTGTGTGTGTGTATATATATATATGACATTTATCACATGCATAATGTGTTGCAGGCACTATCTTAGGTGCTTTGCTTGTGTTACTCATTTAATTCTCACAACAAATGTAAGGGGCAGGTATCCTATATAATAAAGAGCTAATATGCAAATGGTCATCACATCCTTGCGCCGGGGCCAAGGGACCTGAGGCCGGGTCTGGGGGACCTGAGGCTGCACCTCCCGCCCTGCAGGGCTTGACAGGGGTGGGGCCAGCTGGGTCTGGGTCTCGCACGATTTCTAGGCACATGCAGGTGGACAGGGACTTAACTCTGGGTCCTGCGGTGCAGCGCACCCCAGACTCTGATATGAGGGAGATTTTCATATACATTTTACTAATGTTCTTTCATCTCTGACACTTGTATTATAGAGAAAGGGCAAACAGCAATATTAAAATATTTCCTCTAATTAATTCCCTTTTAATATGCACAAATTTTGTGCACTGGGCCACTAGTCTTTAATATTCCCAATGATCAGACGAGGAAACCAAGGCAAAGGTAGGTGATCAAGATCACACAGGTATAGCAAGTCATGGAGTCATGATTCAAACTCAAGGCCCTCCTCCTAACTTCTCCTTTATATTTCCCTTTTATCCAAAAAGAAGTAATTTCTCTCCAGAGCCAGCAGAGGAGTTGGTGAGATCCACAGCTTAAAGACACCAGACAGTGTGAATTTGGAGAATAGTATAAAACCTGATGGCCCAGATTCCTCTGGGTCCCTGAAAATAAATTCAACTAGATCAAATTAGATCAAACCCCCTAAGAAGTTTTTCACACACTGCAGCCAGCAGTTTTCAAAACCTTCTCTGCCTTTGGCTGGCATTTCCCTATGCTCATGATAACCTAGGGCTGTCCCCACCACTACAGTCAGTCTCATCTACTCTCAGTCTTAGGTCATTTGACAGCAAGACAGACCTTCTCTAACACGGAGTTCACACTGGCAGCCCACTGGCTGAATTTGGTGCAGAGATGTTCCTTTGGAATAAGTATTTTAAAATTATGAGTTAGCTACTAACATTTAAAATTGAAACATTTCACATAAAAACTTGTATTTCCAGCTTCTTTTGAGAAAAACCAGACGATCTGGCAAAAGTTGGCTGGAACTCAATAGGCAGAGCATAACCTCCCCAGATCACCAGCCACTGCCACCCCTAATGCTCTCAGCATGGAGGCAGGGCAGGGCCGTGGAACCTCCTGCTTGAGCCATTTCTTCTTGCATCAGTGGGCTCCACTCTCTTCAATTACCTGTCTGGTCTTGCTGGTATCTGAATTTGCAAGTCTTGATCTGATATCTAGCATTTCATCACAGCCTCATCATCCAACTGTTTCTGCCAGCCATCTGGCTTCTACCCCCTTGATCCTGCTCTCACAATTACCCGTGTTAGACAAGACTACCTACTTCATCTTAACACATTGCGGACCAGTAGTTTTATTGCTAGCTTTACCCAGTGGCCAGATAAGTTTCTATTGAACGAGTACAAAAAACGTTTTACATAAATGTTAAAGGCACACTTTAAAATTAAATACCCATTGCATTTTGAAGTTATTTATTACATATTTTTACAAGCTAATATCTTTTTAAAGTATGATACTTTGTAAAACACTGTATGTGTCACCTTTCAAACATTTTGGCAAGCCTTCTATTTGTTCGAATTTTTCGCAAACTCTTGTTTTATGTAGTAATAAAGTTTCTGCGATTGAAATGCTATTGTAATAGTTATCTTGTTATATATGATGTCCCAATTCCAGACACGGCCGAAGTAGTGACAGAATAGAGTCATTCAACTTTTTTCCTTCACCTGTGTTAAGTTTCCATATTGCAAATATACTCAGTCTTGCTCTCACATAACATTCTTACAAGTAAACCATATTTAATAATTTTAGCTGGGTTGTAATTTGAAATAGAAGACATCCCCTCCAAGGAATGATGCCTTCATCTAATGATAATTCTCACATAGGTTTATATATTGTTTGAAATTTACTAATAAAGTGGTCAAGTACAGATTGAATTTTAAATAGCCTGGATGAAGATTTAGTCATGTTTGCACTGTCATTGAAATGCCAGTAAGTCCAGATTTGTTCAAAACAATTTCAACTCATTGTCTGAGGAAATACTGGAACAGCTGGAACTGAATTAGTAGACCAATATTCTTTCCAATTATCCTTTCGAGTATGCCCCATTAGCACTATTAAGTCCTAAAAAATTTCTCATATCTGTTTGAGTAATAGGAGACCACTTTATTGCTTTCAAAATTTTGTGCTTTCCCAAATTTTGGTTATAATATATGTTCGATTGATGACAAAATAGTTAAACAGGTCGTCCTCAAAAATCAAGTTGGTGACTTCAATGATGTTCCTAGAATCAGACGGTATAACTGTAACCCCAGAACTACCTTCAAATTTTTCCAAATTAGGTTGAAAGTCCTCTTTTGACCAATCATTATCTTGGCAACCAAGACGCAAATTACACTCAAAATCATGTGTGAAACTGTTCAAATTTTCAAGTTTGGAATCACTTGAAATGACTATTTTTTGCCTTTTTCAAGGAATAACTATATCACTGCCACTTTCAAAGCTTTCATCACTTTCACTTGGAATACCTGATAAATTGCCAGCAAATATATCCAGAATTTTACCATGTTCTTCGTCACTATCCATGGTTGCCGAGCACTTAAAAAATATCAAATTGATATAAAAGTTATTTTTATTACTAACGACAAGCGACTAATCACTTTGAATTCCTTTTGTAATTTTTATTTATTTTATTTATTTATTTAAATATATTTTATTGATTTTTACAGAGAGGAAGGGAGAGGGAGAGAGAGTTAGAAACATCGATGAGAAAGAAACATGGATCAGCTGCCTCCTGCACACCCCCTACTGGGGATGTGCCCGCAACCAAGGTACATGCCCTTGACCGGAATTGAACCTGGGACCCTTCAGTCCACAGGCCGAGGCTCTATCCACTGAGCCAAAACGGTTAGGGCCCTTTTGTAATTTTTAACTTCAGCGAATGTGTCTCTCTAAATGACAACAATGGGCCTAGTTGGTTTGGCTCAGTGGATATAGCATCGGCCTGCGAACTGAAAGGTCCCAGGTTCGATTCCGGTCAAGGGCACATGCCCAGGTTGTGGGCTCGATTCCCAGTGGGGGAGTTGCAGGAGGCAGCTGATCAATGATTCTCTCTCATCATGGATGCTTCTATCTCCCTCTCCCTCTTCCTTCCTCTCTGAAATCAATAAAAATATATTTTAAAAAATGACAATAATGAAAAGCCGAGAATTCTCGTGATTGGCCACAAGCCTTAGGACAGAAACCATGAGAATTCTCGTGATCCATCCCCAATAAGTTAAATTCTCCTCCGTTGGCATCCAAGACTTGACAAAAAATCATTACAAGGAGAGAGGTATGTTATTTCTCCATTATTTCATTTTGCTAACTTCTTCCCACCCTGAACTACAGGCACTCTTACTGCAAAGCTAACTACTGCCCTTGACTCTTCTCCCTCCTTTACTTTCCCAAACATAAATCCCATCTAGTCTCATGGATCCAACATTCTTTCTACACATTTGCTTCCCACATCTACATTTCTGTCCTGCAACTCCAAGCTGCTCTGGTGGTCTAGGCATCAGCTAGCTCCTCCTGACTCCTCTGCTTTTAAGAAAGGCATCACCATTCCCCCAGGCACCAACTTGAAATCATCTCTTTCCCTTTTCTCATTCATCCCCTTTATAACCAGTTGCCAATCTTACAAACTCTTTCTCTGAAGTGCCTCGCACAGTTACTTTCAATGTCTGCTATCACCCCCTTAGAATAGCTCCTTATGTGAACACACACCTGAATTAGCCTACTAATTGGCTTTGAGCCTTTCTTCTCTGCCCTCCATGAGATTACTAATGCATAGCTTGGAGCACACCGCCACCTCCATACCCAGCTCAAACAACTTTATGACCCTCTACTGACTTCATGACAATACACCACCACTTAAGTAGACCATAATGCTCTCCACAATCCAGTGACAACCTACTTTTATCTTTCTGCTCTCCTTCCTGTCCTCACCCTATACTGAGAATTCCATACTGACATTAAGCCCCACGTGAACTATGCCCTCCACCTCTGGAATGCCTTCCCTTCTTTCTTGCTATGCCCCTTCCAGTGCCAGCCCTTGCACACTGCTCAGATGGACCATTCTTCTGACTTGAGCATTTAGTTGAATGCATGATTCTTTGCTGTCTTGTGTTCCTATTTCACACCTGTGCATCCAGGCTGCATATCTCCCCTGATCTGAAGGATTCTTTAGGACAACTCTTAGTACAGGACTCTGTGTTCACTCAATGAACTGAACCATATTGTAAAGCTCAACTCTGCTGCATACAAAAGAAAGTTACTAATCCCAGAAGCTGCAGAGATAAAACAAACCTTCTCATCCTTTGGGGGCCGACCCCGTTTCCGGGGACTCTGCTCTTGGGCTCTTTTCAGAGAGGACTTGGAGCCTCTCTCTGAAGAGCCTGATGACACCCTCTTCTTTCCTTCTCCCATGTTCTTCTTCACCTTCCCTTCAGACAGGCTAAGCTTGCGCTTCTCATCACCTGAGTTTGGCCTACTTCTCTCCTCACTGGAATTACGCCGATTCTTGTCATCAGCAGAATTGTGGGATGATGTCTGAAAGTTTAATAATAATAATGATAACCACCACAATTAGCCGCTGCCATCACCACCACCATCTACACGAGCCATGCCCTATGATGAGCACTTTACATGCATTATCTGCACAACAACCCTATGAAACAGGTCTGCTGTCATCCCCACTTACACTTGAGTAGATTAAAAAAAAAAAAAAATCAAGTCACTTGCCCACAGTCTCAAAGCTAAGAAGTAGAATTTACACCCAGGCAGTGGATATACATCTCAGAGGCTGTGCTCCTAATCTCTGAACTATGAAAGGAGAAAAGACTTGTGCTACACTCAGATACTTCTCCTGAGTCCAAGTGACTTTCCCAAGAGCAACAATCTATTCCAGAAAGGTCAGCCGCATGCATGGAGCTTCAAGCTGATTACCAAAATGCTGATACCTCAGAATTGAAGTGGCTCTTTTTCTACTGGCATTTCATAAGAATAGAGTTTCGAATTAGGGTGACATTTAATCTGCTAGTTAGTATGCAAAAATAACCGGTCTGACATTGGCATAAATCAAGAATCATGGAGTTTCTCACCTGGTCTTTCCCTTTGGCTCTCCTGAGGAACTCTTCCACAGCATCCACAGCTTGCTGGAATCGTTTTCCCTTGTTAATCTTTATCATTTCCTCCTTATGTGCATGGTATGGCTTTAGCTGTTCCACTTTGATCCAGGCACTAGCAGAAAACACACATAGAAAGGGTATGATCCACACTGCCTATGCCAGATATCAAAGACCTCACCCTAGCAGAATGCAATGAAAATACCATTTGCTTTCATTGGACTTTGAAACAGGCCTGCCATTTTTTCAAAACATATTATTGACCACTTCAAGCTCTTGAGCCGGAAAGTATGTTTTCTTGGAACAAGTCAAGCAGAAGAAAAATCAGAATATCCTCCAAATGAAATCACTGTGTCATATGTTATTTCTACCCCTATTCACCTTCCTTCTACACTCAACCACACACACCATGACACTTGCTCTCAGGACAGAGGAAACCTGGAGCTGCTCTCCCATTTTCACCACACAGTACAGATGGCCACATATGGATCCCGGGAAATCAGGGCACCTGGAAGCATCGCCACCAGCAACAACCTAAACCAGATTGATGACCTGTCAATCAAGTCAGAATCAGGGATATGAGGGCTAAAGAAATGCAACATCTAAAATCTTCTGCTCTTACAGATATTTGTAGCTGTGGAGCCTATATTTGTTCATAAATGATTGTATCCATGGCTACTAGACCACACAAAACATGTGACACATGGCTTGGAATGAGGGCAGCAGCACAAAGGGAGACCTTTAAAAACAAGATTCTATTTGCGATTAAAGGTAGAAAAACTTACTCTTCTAATATTTAATTTTTAATTACTACCATCCGTGCATAACATATGAAAGTGAAGAAAGCTCTCCATTGTCAATTCTGGAATATCTGACCAACCACACTTACCATCTAAACAATTCAGCCTCAGCTGACTTTCTGTGGTTTCCCTAAATCAGTGGTCGGCAAACTCATTAGTCAAGAGAGTGGCTCGAGAGCTGCAGTTTGCTGACCACTGCCCTAAATGACAGTTTCACAGTATAAAGGAGAGAATTTAATAGGCTTGGCAAGGTAACAGTTAATTTATATGTTTTACCTTGTAACACTCAAAGGTTTCATAGTATACCCTTCAGAAAAAGTGGGTCAGGTTAAGGATTTAGAAACTGGGCTACCACACTAACTTAGGGTTCTTTCCATTAGAGAAAGCTAAAGAATTTTCATTAGTAACTAGAGGCCCGATGCACGAAATTCGTGCAAGGGGCTCGGCTCTCACAGACCCAGCCGGACCTTGCAGCCTGGGTTGGCCCTCGCAGCCCCGGCTTCGTCCAGAAGGTTGTCGTTCTGCTATTCGGTCTAATTAGCATATTAGCTCTTTATTATATAGGATAGTAAAAGTGCTAACTTCTGTACATAAAAATAGTGCTACCAACCCACCAACAGCTTTGGGTGTTGTGCTAATGATTGTGACAGTGGGTCTGTACAAACACAACACCCTGGGACCATAAACCTGCAAGTAGGACAGCAAACCAGGACTAGGCAAGTTACCTATGGGTAAACAAAACTAGACAGAATGGATGATGAAAGGGGACTCAGCCCTAGCTGGTCTGGCTCAGTGGATAGAGCCTGGGTCTTCAGACTGAAGGGCCCTGGTTCAATTCTGGTCAACGGTACGTGCCCGGGTTGCAGGCTTGATCTCTAGTAGGGGGCGTGCAGGAGGCAGCCAATCAATGACTCTGTCATCACTGATGTTTCTCTCTCTCTGTCTCTCTCTCCCCCCCTCCCTCCCTCTCCTTTTCTGAAATCAATACAAGTATATTAAAGAAAAAAAAAAGAAGAAAAAGAAAGGGGACTTAGACACTGGTCTCACTGCAGAGAGCTTCCACTGGATGGGTAAGCAGGTACCTTTCTTGTGACCAATTCATTTTAAAGTTTGAAATCTGACACAATAGAGCTAAGTGGGTCCGATCTACAGGAAGACAAACTGGAATTAAATTTCAACCCCATATTGTCTGGCAAGTATACCACTGACTGACCTTCTTGCCTCTCCTCGCATGTACTGGTAGTGTTTCGAAGGACAGACCATCAGAGCAATCAGATACAAAGCCAGGCACGCCCTGAAAAGCCAGTTAAGCTGTTATACCAACTGGCGGCTCAAATATGACACAAGTATCAGTAATGAAGCTTAAAAGAGCCACAAACCTCAATACAGGCTTCTTCCTTTTCTGAGCTTCAGTCAGAAACTGCACAAGTTCCAGAAAAAAAACAATGGGGTGGTTTTGATGGAGCCCTTGAGGTGGGACAACATACTCCAAGAATCCTAATTCCTAACCCCCCTCCCCACATTAACCTTTGATTCAGAGTAAGTAGAAGGGTAAGGCTATCTGTGGAGGAAGCACCAATAAATCCACACCTATGTTTTTATTGAAGCATTTTACTGATTTCTGCCAGGAGAACAATACAGTAAAAATTCCATTCAACCTAAAGACTGGCATTTGAGATAGTAAAGCGAAATTTTCCTCTATGATCATCTTTGAAAAGGGCTTGCTAAATGAACT
>NC_137073.1:17152839-17387839 GCF_951640355.1 Cnephaeus nilssonii
GGGCTATGCCATAAAAAACACTGATGACTTACAGGCAGGGAACTGGGTGGCTGAGGGACAGAGATGAATGGAACCCTTTCACCGTTTATAGCTTGAGTTTTTTTGGTAACTATAAAGGCATACTATCTTTAAAAAACATCAAATCAATAAAGACCTCTGCTGTAGCACAAGGGCTATTCTGACTGCCCAGAGAGTTTTTCCCATTATTTCCTTGTTTATGGGGTTTCCTCAGGTGGGTAGTAACTGCTTAGATGCCTGTTAGATGAACTGTAGTATGGTCAAGAGCAGCTAACTTACCCTGGTATTCTGATATACCTCCTACGAAGTTGTTTCATTTGTGAATATAAACCTTCCACTTAGCCACCTTCAGATTACACACTACACTCAAAATGAATTTAAAAACATCACATTTTTGCCCTGCCTGGTGTGGGTTGCAGGTTCAGTTCCTGGTCAGGGCACATACCCAGGTTGTGGGTTCGATCTCAGGTCAGGGAGTGTATGGGAAGCAACCGATTGATGTTTCTCTCTCTCAAATCAATAAAGAATATCCTTGAGTGAGGATTAAAAACAACAACAAATTACATTTTCAAAAACTTCCATAATTCTGACCTGCTCTCCTCTTAAAATTAAAAATCATACCATGCAGCTATCATATTCAAGATGCCAGTCCATGAACAATCTCAAACACCCTCACATATGTGTCTCAGACTTTGCACAGACACAATGACTTGGGTGGGGGGTGAGGGAAGGAGAGAGAACACATGCAACCATAGTCCAAAGGTGAGGATAAGAAGAGGGTCAGAAGATGTGGGTTCACTTTTCCATCTGGAATTGGTGAGTAGCACATTTAAAATAATTTCTAAGCTCCCCACTCCATACCATTGAAAAAGGCTAAGTATCCTGAGGTATTACAGCTTCAAATCCAAGCCATTCAGAAATCAAGATACCCCCCCAAACCACAAACAACCTCAAAAAACAAAACAACCAAGAGCCACACACACACACAAAAATAATAAAAAAATTCTGTTAATTTCAAGCAATGATTATCACAGAGACATCAATGAAGTCTTGCAGATAAGATAAAGATTTTGTTCCTAAAACTTGAAAACATTCCCAAAAGCTGAGTGAGATTTTTAAGCTGCCTGTCTACACCAGTGCTGCCAGCTGCATTTTTTTGGTGCCATTTTCTATAATTTGAGTGCATGACACATGTTCCTGCCTCAGCCACCAAAGAAGTCACCTGTAGGATGGGAGCTGGGCTGGTGCTAGGTGAGGTCACCTGTAGGATGGGAGCTGGGCTGGTGCTAGGTGAGGTCACCTGTAGGATGGAAGCTGGGCTGGTGCTAGGTGAGAAGAATCTACTCAGTATTCTATGTCTAGCCCTGGCAGAAGGACACTGCTGGCTCAGTCCAAATATCCAGAGCAGTGGCCCTCACTCTCTACTTGGCTCAATTCTTCAACTATTACACGGCGTTATATGTAGTAAAAGTGGGTCAATCAGTTGCCAGGTGAAAGAAAAAGGGATGCTTAGATGGTTCCAATCTGTTATGCTCTGAGCCACAAATTTTTCTAGAAGAATTATTTGAGTACTCACTCAGACAGCTCACATCCAGCCTGTCCCACGTTCTATCTGGCTTGATGTAAAAGTACCTCAGGCTGACATGACTTAAAATCCACAAATCTCCTGCCTCTTAGTTTCCACATCTACCACTATAGATGGAAGTCTTTGAAAATGTAATTTTTTTTTTGTTTCTGTTGGTTTTGAGCACCTACAGACTAAATAAACTCCCTTCACTCTGTCATCCACAGTCACTGACCAAACGTGTAAACTCTGAGCTCAGTTTCTACTTTGATGGGCAGCCACCTGTCCAAGGTGGGCCCTCATGTGCCTGAGATTTAATCTTTGGTTGTAGCCACCGGGTAGAGTTGACAATTATATTAAAGTTATTTTTCCCTCTATATTTCCATGAAACAGAAAACAACTGTGGGCAATTCCCATTGTGGCCATCCAGCCTTGGAGAGTCGAATCCAGCCATCTTACTAAGTCCTTCACTTCACAGGGGAGGCTGGTTAGGAAAATATGGCCCTCTCTTCCTGACAGTGGGATGTCAACAAAATAGTTTAGATATTTTGGCAGAGGAAGGGAGAAAGAAAAATCAAGTTTCTAAAAGATTGAAATCCTTGTTTATCTTAAGGAGTTACTTTTTTAAAAAAGTGTTTTTATTGACTTTAGAGAGAGAGGGAGAGGGACAGAGAGATAGAAACATTAACTGTTTGTCTCTTGCACACCCCCTACTGGGGATCAAGTCTGAAAACTGGGCATCTGCCCTGACCAGGAATCAAACCGGTGACCTCTTGGTTCATGGGATGACGCTCAAACACTGAGCCACCCCGGCTGGGCTCTTTTTACTCTTTAATAAAGGTCCTTGCTAATATAAAAAATCCCATCTCTATATGTTTTCTCCATAAGTAGTATAACAGTTTTGAAACTGAATACCTGTAACTGAATCCTATATTCCTCAGGAGTACAGGAATAGCCCCACTGGGTCAGGCCCTGTCGACCGTGGTCAGGGCCCAATCACCAGAGGAGCCTCAAATTTAGAATGTGCCTGACATCAAGTATTAAAGGTGAAATAGAGACCAGCTTCTTCTGTAGCTCTTATGGCTTTGCCCTTCACAAAGTAGTTCTTATCCCTAAAAAATTCACTTGCATTTCTTTTCTAAACCACCTCTTAAACGTTTCATATTGTACTCCTTATACATGTCCTAAACAGTCATATGTTTATTATACTCATGGGGCCACTTGTTGAAACATTTGAGAGGTTTATGAACAAGTCAGTGTTTACCTCCTTACGGTCACTTATTATTTCATCCATTTGGATTGTGCTTTTTTCAGTCTTTGCCTTTTCACATTAAAGAGTCCTACTCTTTTGTCTGATTTGGTCCCCTTTCCTGGTCTTGACAAGTTCCTCCTCCAGATCCCTTCAGGAGCATGGACTGGACTGTACAAGTACTCTTGGAGGTGCACAGTATAGTTTTTACATAAAGATGGGAGGATGTAAAAATAAGAAAAAAAGTGGAACAATGTATTGTGTTCAAAGCCTTTTTGGTCAGAAGAGCAGACCTGCTGATGTCCTTAGGAATTTCCAACTTTCAGGTGACTTTCTTTTCTCTCTTATGGGCAGTCTGTTCTGTCTCTCGCACATTTTCCCTACTGAAAGCCACCTGCTTCTTACCAGCTTTTCTCTTGTAACAAGAGATCTATACCCTAACCCAGTGGTCGGCATTGTTGACTAATGAGTTTGCTGACCACTGTCATATACTACCCTTTACCTCTTTGCACACAATATGCCACAATTGCCTAATCCTCACAGCTTCCAACTACACGGTAATATTTAGTCTAGTCCAGGGGTCGGCAAACTCATTAGTCAACAGAACAGCAAACCATGGCTCGCGAGCCGCGGTTTGCCGACCACTGCACTAACCTGTTTGCTGAAAACCTGCTGTATATATCAAAACCACACTATGAATAAATGACACTACTTCTTTGTACAAGGTCAGGAGTATTATTCTTACATGTAGATAAGGACGCAGAGTCCTAGAAAGATGAACTTGCCCAAATCAGAGTAGGTAAAACTGGTATATGAATGCACGTTAGGCTGGTAACAAATCTAGAGCTTTCCCCAAAGTAATTCACTGCTACCCAACAATCTGGGTAGTTCACCCTCAGATAATATAAAGACACTAAATAAAATATGCCTTAACACTGATCACTAAGAACCCTCCTCCCTTCAGAGAAGTGCTGTCGATCCTTACCCTTGTTTCCTCTCACGGAGTCAACTGCCTAGCCACAAAAAGGTAACATGTTAGTCCTACGGTAACTTAATTTTTAAATAGCTTTTTATATGGAACTCTATCAAGGAAGTTTAAAAAGCTTAAAGATATTAAATCAAGCAGTTTCCCTGTATCCACTTGCTTATGAATCTCCTCAAAAAACTTCAGCTCATTAGAAATCACATCATCAACACTACTGACACCATGAGGTTATTTTTGTGTTCAGTAAGTGCATCCTTTTCATTGGCTTCACTTGGCTGCCTGTTGAGTATGGCAATTCACTCAACTCCAATTTTCTGTGTTTTATCTGTAGTATTTCTTATACATAAGGACTAGTTTATTTTTCTAAACTTCCAGAACTTTAAAAAACATTATCATAAAAACACAAATGACTTTCAGGCTTGCCATAATCTGATTAGGTCCCCACTTTCTATAGTTTTCATTTTTCTTTCATACTTGGTTAGCTAAACAAAGAAGTACACAAGTTAGGCCAACCATATTGCCTCTGTCATTCCCAAGCACAAGTTCTTTTCTTTGTTAAGGATATTTTTTTCCCATTGATTTTTAGAGAGAGTGGAAGGGAGGAGGAGATATAGAGACAAATCAATTGGTTGCCTCCTACACGCGCCCCAACTATGGCCGGGGATTGAGCCTGCAATGAGGCACATGCTCTTGACTAGAATTGAACCCGAGACCCTTCAATCCACGGGCCAACCCTCCAAACACTGAAGCAAACCAGCTAGGTCCCAAGCACAAGTTCTTTACCTTAGACGGGAGCCTCTCTCTGCCCACATATCCAACTAAAAGCCCAGTTATTTATAGAATCCACTGCCTAGAATATCCTTACTGTTCCTGCCTACACCAATTCTATCCATCCCGAGTTTGATTCAAATTCCATCTCTTACATCAGCCTTTGACCTGGCCGTTCTCCACTGATCTCTATATATATTCTAGAGCCCTTTAATAATTATCTGAATCAGTCATTCTACACTTAACCCCATCTTAAATGTTTATGTCTTTGTCACCTGAGTTCCTGGAAGACGGGCACCACAACATTCGCTTTCCAAGTTCCCTTCGATGTCAAGCAATTCGGAGTGTGGTTGTACAATCAGCACTTGTTTTATGCATCAGGACAATCTTTCTTGTGAAATCCATGGCATACAAGAACATTCTCTCTTCCAGAGTGTCTCTGGCTCTCACAGCTCCAGGATAGTGACCCCTTTGAAATATTGCCATCAAAAGGCTGCTAAGTTGGTTTGTAAGAGAGAACTGGGGCTGGGTATATCAGTATATCTTATGATGCCAGGCAAACGCTAAATCAAAATGAGTAAGCCCTCTGACACATAAACTCCTGAGCAAATGAAGAACACTGTTCAGAAGAGATTTTCCTATGGAATATTATATCTTGCTTTCTAGGAATGTGTATTTTAATCATTGGTATTAAATTATCAGAAAAGTCACATTTTCCTAACCCCAAATTACATTTTCCTGTAAGAATCATAGACAGAAATATAACTAAAGAAATCAAACCATCTAGCTAGACCTAGGTAATCAACTTGATGTAGTGATAAGTAAGTTAAACAAATCACTCAAGCAAATACATCTTCTTACCCTCATTGTGCTTTCCTATCAAAGAATCTCAAATTAATGGTTCTGATTTCAACTTAGGTCTGGTTAAAAAGCATTACTTTTACAATGTTAGAGTGAGCTATTCAGTCTTACAAAAGAAAGCAGATTAAACAATTACTTAAATATTTTAATATTCACTGTATATCTCATGCATGAGCCAAATGATAAACAGCCATTAACAGAGAACCAAATGTGGCCTTTATAAAAGGAACTGCCTATGGGATGGGTAAAGAGATGTGAGAAACTATCTCAATGTGATTATTATATTTAGAAGGTGGTGAGCCCTAGTTCTCACCTGACTGACATTGTTATTAGCCCAGGACAGTTTCCACAGGATAAGAATACTATCTTTTATTTAGGTATGAGGCCAGAATGATACACATCCTAAGGCTGAACTAGGGTTCCTAGAATATTCTCAAAGCAGCTCAGACCCAGGGCAAAAGCTAAAAAAAGGGAAAGGGAAAGTCTTGGTGAGTACTACTCACTGATCCTCTGTTCCAAAAAACTTTACAAAGAAGCATTTCTTCCCACGAGGTTTCTTCAAATCCTTGGGTGGATTAACAATCTGGGGGATAAAAGGGGAGAAAAAAGTTTTTTTTTCCACAGCTCAAAGCTGGTAAGAAAAAAAAAAAGGAATGTCTTAAAATAAAAACCCAGGGCCTAGAATATGTTTAGACGTGGCACTTTTCTACAGAAGTTCCCTGTATCAAACATGTAACCAGCACAGTGTTCAGTAGATAAAATTTCTTTTGAAATGGTCTTGTTTTAAAAGCAATTAAAATGAAGACCAACAGCCTCCCCTCACCCCGCCCCACCCAAAGTGACCCTGTAATCACTGAAGAAATGTAAAGGACACTTTTGAAAATATTTCAAGACAGGAAGAGTTGAGACAGGTAATAGTGACAATGAAAGTCAACTGAGGCATTGAAAATGCCATGCTGCAGAGACAGTCTAAAGACATTTCTTGGGCTCCTAGCAAGAATATATAAACAGAACATTTGGAAAGCTATGATGGATCGCCTCTTGCAAAATTTGAAATGCCAACTTCTGCAAAGATGCACTGGAGTAGCACATATGGTAACATGGAAAGAAGATTTAAACTGAGTTGGGACAAAAATACTTTGGCTTTTCATTAACCTACATTTAGATTTCTCTCTTCCTGGAGAATTTATTTTCTTCTCCTTTTGTTAGATTTAAGTATAAAGCTAAATTCAAACTAGAATTGATTTCCAGAGTTAAAAGACTCCATCAAAACCATCTCTGATTCAAGAAATAAGCAATTACTGCAGATTAAATGACCTGGTTTATATATTGACTTTTCTAAATGAACTGATATTAGAGAAAAAAAAATTCTGATTGTTATTTAAATAGGCACAGTTTAATTCAATGTTAGAAACTGAGGGGAATGCATCTTACATTCTTCACCTCTTCAAACCCAACTTCAGATGTCTTCCTTAGTTTAGTGGCAAGACACTCACCTTTCCCGGCCATGGAGGATACCGGCCGAGTTTCCCCCTAGAGAAAACACAGAGAGTCAGCATCTGCCTTGGAAAAGCTTGTCCACTTCCTTCAACCCACTCAATACGCAATTTATTTTCCTAAATCTCCACTTGCATCCTCAAGCGCCAGAACAAAAGCTGGCAAACAGGAGTTCTTAATCTGGCTTCCATGGATGGCCCAACAAGTCTAAACCCCTCAGAACTGGAATGCAAAATTGTACACATATGCGCATAAGGTGTGTGCATTCATCTGGCAACAAGGGATACAACAAAACCACCAAGAGTCACTTGTCTAGAGCCTCCCCTTGATGGGGGTGGGGGACAGTTTGCTCTGTAAACACAGACTTCCCCTCACAGTCTGGTTTAGTTCACCGCGAGACCAGTCAGTTTTGCCAAATGCTAATGGAAGCCTTCCTCTGGGTCAAGAAACAAGCTACGCAGCTAGAGAGGCGGCGACAGTCAGTCTTGGTTCGGGCGGTTGTCTGGGACACAGAAGCAGACTAGGAGAGGCACACAAGAAGGTACTGGTCACTGCCAAGCCTAAAGGAGAAGTGTCCCCTCCATTTCTTCACGGGGCAGCGCCATCAGTCCGGTTTCGACACCCCCGGCTGAGCCGCCCGCACAGGTCGGTTCCATCGCATCACGGGTTTTAACGGGTTAGCCCGGACGATATGGCCCCGCGGGCTCCCCACGAACCCCAGCAAGACCCAGAGGGAACCGGCGTCCGCGGCCGACGCCCTTCAGAGTAACCGCCGGCGTCCGGTCTGGAGCGTAGCTCTCTCCCGGGCGCCCTCACGGCTCAGAGAGGAGCCCACCACGGCCACCCTCGGACTCAGTCCCCGGGGGCCAGGCTGCCCCTTCCGCCCGGCGTCATTCGCAGTGCCGGCACCTCATCTCGGCCTCTCCGTGGCCTGGAGCGCACAGAAAAGCAGCTCCTGGGCTGGCCGCCAACTCCGCGCCCAGGGGAGCAGCGCCCCGGCGCACCTCGCTTGGCCCCGGCTGCCCGGACTCACCATACCAAGTCGCCGAGCCGCAGACTCACAGCCGCCATCTTACCACCCAACCACCACCGACGCACGGGTCGCCGGGAACCTTAGGTAGCCCTGGCACCGCCCATTGGAGTGCGCCCTGCCACGTGACTGGGAACGGCTGTCATCGGCCTAGCCGCTTCTCTGACGTCACCGCACCCGCCGGGGCTTATTGGCCGGGGAGAGGCACGTGACCAGGGCGCCGCTGTCTCCGCGCGCCGGAGCCCCAAGACTCCCGGCTCCTTCCCCCCTCCCTCAGGCTCGTGACAACGAAGCACCCGCGGTCTGAGGCGGCGGCGAGGACTGAGCTGCTGACCGAGCGCGCGCGAGAGAGTCGGCCCCGCGACCCGCCCCGCCCCCGGACCCTGGCCTTTGGCCCCTTTCTCCTGGGCGTTTCCGTTACGGCCGTTAGTCTCCCGCGGGCCCCGGGGCCGGCCGCATCGTCGCGCCGGCCGCTTCCCTGACGGAATTCGGCGCGGCCTGGAAGCCAGCCTCCGCCCGCTCCCGGGGCCCCGCGCCCAACGAGCTCTACGTGGCCGCGCCTGGAGGGCGACGCGGTTCTTCGGAGCGCGCTTTCTAACGGCTGCGTTCGGGAAGCGGCCCCCATCCCGTCACCTCGTCCGCGCCGCAAGTTCTCTCAGGGCATCAGTGCCGCCCGCCCCGAGGTCCCGAGTTATTCGACTTGTAGTCGGCGTCTCTCCACTTCCTTCTGGGCCGGCAGGCGGCACGGCCGGCGAGGCTCCCCCGGGCGCTCCGGGACCCGGCCATGGGCCGCGGCGCAGGCCGGTCGCCCGCCGGGAGGCATGGCTCGGGGGCCGGCCGCTAGCAGCGCCGCAGTCGGGGCTCCCGGGCCGGCATGAGGACGGTCGCGGGGGGACGAATGCGGCCCGTGGGTCCGTAGGCTGCGTCGCGCCGGGGACAAAGGTGCGTGTCTTTGTCGGGACCGGGCTCTCACTTAAGCTGAGTTGTAGTTTGACACTTTTGGAGAAGTTAGGAGCAGGTTGTTTTGACAACAGGAAGGCAGATGCCAGTTGGTCGTAGTTTCAATACGTGAAAACTTAAAGCTGTTGAATGGGAACTAGAAACAGTTCAGCACAGCGACAGCCCAAACGTCAAAGTCCAGATAGAAAATAATAAGTTTTCGTAAGGTCCCATTCCCAGTTGCAGACTCCAAAGATTCTAAGTCAAGGTTTTCCTTAACCTAGAACCTGATGCTTCTTGGGTTGCCGCCTGCTTGGAAAGGTGGAGGATCCACAGCTCCCATAGGCGGTTCTTAGACGGAGACTTTGGTGGAAGAGGTGCTGGGGTTAGCGAACTGGCTTGTACACAGCCATGTTTTTCATTGGAGTTCAGTTTCCCTAAAGTACTTGTCAGTTCTAGGAACTGCCATTTACTGTTTTGTTTCAAAGACAAACCGATCATTTATGATTCCAGGAAATGATTCCATAAGATGCAACACAAGTTTCTAATTTTAAAACTCTTGAATGGAAGGATATTTTAATGACTTGATAAAAATATGAAGTTTAAAGTAACGTTACTTTGGGATTAGAGGCATTTCTGTTAGAGTCAGGAACATGGCAAAATAATATATTGTCTAATAATATCTTGGAAGTTCTAGCCAATGCAATAAGACATGAAACAAAAATAAACGTAATTTTTCAGAAAGAAGACAACATTCTCATTTCTGTGGATGACAGAATAGCCTTTTATAAATGGAGAGGGAAGCCATTAAAACAAAAGTTTAGTAAAGAGACTAATTACAAAATCAGCACACAAAATTCAGTTTTTCTGTGTTTCACCAATGACCAATTTGAAAACATAGTGATTAAGAGAATGTATAGCAAAAAAACACATCATTCCTGGGAATAACCTGAAATAACAAAAGGAGGCTAACATTTCTTGGATAACATTAGTTGAGGGTTTTTAAGAGGGATTTTTTATTTTTGTAGAATACTGTGCTTTTACTTAGAATAAGATTTAGCTATTTAAGGTGAGTACAGGCATACCTTGTTTTATTGCACTTCACTTTATTGCCCTTCACAGATGTTGCGTTTTTTACAAATTGAAGGCAAGACCCTCCACCAGCAAAAAGATTACAGCTCACTTTACTGTGGTAGTCTGGAACTGAACCTGGAATATCTCCAAGGTATACCTGTATTTAAATACTTAGCTTTTCTTAAGACTATACTTTTTACTGATAAATCTGGTTTTATTTACAAATATAAGAATGTTTATATAACATTCTTCATCTGCAAAGCCTCAATTAAGGCACCAGTTTAACAGTAAGTTCTCCTAAACAATGAGCTTTTTTTACAAAGATAAATTCCCTTAAATGTTTTAACTGCATTTAAAGTTTTATATGCTTAGTCTCTTCAATACTTCAAATTTCTAAAACAGTGAACTTATAAACCTAAGAGTAAAATCTCTTCAAGGACTTAAGTCTTGTAAGTCAAATAAGTGTGTAAATGAAGTCAGGTTCTTTTAAATGTACACTTTGAAACTTATTTCAAATTAAAATTGTAAGTCTGACGTTATTCATTAATGACTGATTCTCTTAAATGTTTCACATGACTTAGTAACAAGCAGTATCAGTTATGATGATTATAAAAATGAAAAATCTGTTAATATTCTATAGGCTTGATTTACTTTATTCTCTTGTATTATATCTATAACTTCTCAGGCCTGCAAAGTCACTTAAACAACTAAGAGAAGCAGTTTTACCATCTAGGTGGACTGAAGTTACAGTGTCTGAAATTTGGGCCAGGATAAGGTTACATTTTTAAATTAGTGCCTCAGTAGGGACAGGACCTGGTTGCCACTTCTAGGATGACCTTCCTGCATCCCATCAGTTAACTTGCAGATCTCTTATAATGAGACCTTGCCTGCTCTTGTCAATAGGGGACTTTTAAGCCTTCGACTTCAGCTGAAATTTATTTTCACAACCCAGTGCATCACAATGTCCTGGGGCAGTGGTCGGCAAACTCTTTAGTCAACAGAGCCAAATATCAACAGTACAACGATTGAAATTTCTTTTGAGAGCCAAATTTTTTAAACTTACACTTCTTCTAACGCCACTTCTTCAAAATAGACTCGCCCAGGCCATGGTATTTTGTGGAAGAGCCACACTCAAGGGGCCAAAGAGCCGCATGTGGCTTGTGAGCCGCAGTTTGCCGACCACGGTCCTGGGGGCCTTGGTTTCTTTTAGAGGAATTTCAGAATCTTAGTGCACAGTGGTCTTTTTGCACCACCAACCTGTTTTGCTGCTAATCACTTTGTTGCCTAGTTAGAATTATATTAACTCTTAGATATTTTACTTCCTTGTCTGGTTTTTATAGATCACAGTTGTATGGTCATAATAGAAAGAATGAATATTGCATTTACTATATAAACATCCATACACATATATGGATATACATACATACATACATGTATACTGTGTATAAACCTTTCTGAATTCATATTTATAATTCATTCACAGTCAAAATGCAGTGAGCTTTTTTGAGGGAAACGTATCAAAATGATTCTAAAATTGATTTGAAATAATGAACAGGCTGGAATAGCCAAGTATTACTTTATTTTTTATATATTTTAAAACAAGTTTTAATTATTGATTTTAGAGAGAGGAAGGGAAGGACCGAGGAAAAGAGGTGGTGGGGGAGAGAGAGAGACAGACAGACATTGAATTGTTCCACCCATTCATGCATCCATTGGTTGACTTTTATGTGCCCTGACCAGGGATCAAACTCACAACCTTGGCGCATCGGGATGATGCTCCAACCAACTGAGCTATCCACCTAGAGCAGCCAAGTATACTTTTAAAAGAATAATAATAAAGATGAATTTAAAATTCAAGATATAACAGAAATAGACCTTAAGATATCCAAATTGTTGTATAAGATATATACCAGATCAGCAGGGAAAAGAGGATTATTTAGTGATTGATGCTGGGAAGAAACCAAGGTTAAGCCTCACCTTTCACCTTATAGCATAGTAAATTCAACTTGGGTTAGAGTTCATTGTGAAAATTGTATCTGTGAAAGATAAGTAAAGTCTAATATAAGAATTCCTGGTTGAAGAAGGACATTCTAGGGACAAAAGAAATGGGAGAAGCCATAGGGAAAAGAGCCTCGTTTTAACTGCATAAAAAGTTTAAATTTCCTTCATCATACTTCACTCTAAGCAAAGTTAAACATAAATAACAATGAAGGAAAAGTATGAGAGATATGACAGACACTATATATATGTGTGTATATATATATACACACACATATATATATACACACACACACACACATACATATATACACCCAAATATACATATCCATATATAATACATGTTACATATCAAGGATACATCAAAAGCCCTTACAAATCAATAAAAGAGCTTTAATTTTTTAGACCATTCCCTTAATGCTGGACATTCAGATTTAGGTTGCTTGTATTATTTTTCCTAAACACAAGGCTTCAATGACTGTCCATACAGATGTGGTAAGAAGTTCACACTTGAATGTGAGTCTTAAAAAGCAGGACACAAACTATACATGAAGCACAATATATGTGTGTGTGTCTAGTATATTTGCTTATTTATATTTTGTAAACCCTTGAAATTCTGAAGTTTACAATATGTATACCCTGACCATTTCCAAGTAACTTTGAAGGTCTTTGGCATGTGATAATTTGGCACTTTGCCAACACCTGAGAGTGGGTGGTGAGAAGCTGGTGTCTTACTAATATTTTTAAATTCCAGCTTTTAAAAAATATGTTTTTATTGATTTCAGAGAGGAAGGGAGAGAGAGAGAGAAACATTGATGAGAGAGAGAAGCATTGATTGGCTGCCTCCTGCATGCCCCACACTGGGGATGGAGCCTGCAACCTGGGCCATGCACCCTGACCAGGAATTGAACTGTGACCTCCAGGTTCATAGGTCGATGCTGAGCCACTGAGCCACACCAGAAGCTGGTGTCTTAGGAAGTGAGCCTAGTCACACCACTCTTGAGACATTGGTGGTTTTTTTTACTTATTCCAGGATAGGCGTTACTCTGAGCTAATGAAAACTTTGCCATTGTGAAGAATGGCTCTAAATGAAAGTAAACTGCGGGTAATGAAAATAAAGAGGTCTTACAAAAGAGGTTATTCTTAGCCAGAAAAAAAGTGTTGGAGAGCCCTGGCCAGTTTGGCTATCGGTTGGATTCTGGTCAAGGGCTCATTCCCTGGTTGCAGGCTCAATCCCTGGGCCCTGGTCAGGGCATGTGTGGGAGGCAACCAATTGATCTCTCTCACATCAATGTTTGTCTCTGTCTTTCCCCCTCCCTTCCATTCTCTCTAAAAAATCAATGGAAAAATATCCTTGGTGAAGATTAACAACAACAACAAAAAATGTTGGGTAAATAAAAATATCTCTAGGGTTCTGTGCAATTATGAGGATTCTTTAAGGTTCTCTCTGATGTCAAGGATTTAGTGAATATACATAGAAAAAAGACTGGAAGAAAGTATGCTAAAGAAATATCTGAATAAGGGTATATTAAAAAATTTCATTTATATATGAAATTTTCATATATATGAAAAAATTTTGTATTTGATAGTATTTAAACAGAAAAAAAAAACAATAAATGGTAATTAAGATAAATTGAACAATGGATTCTTCTTGACAATGAAATTCTTTTAAACTTAAATCTGTATAACTGAACAGGAAAAATCTTGGTTTGACCTGGCCTTTCTTTTCAATGTTAACAGAAGCCATGCAGTGACATCCGCTAAGACTTGTTGATAGCCATGTCGGAGCCCCACAGGGTCCAGTTCACCTCTCTCCCAGGTTCTCTGAATCCTGTGTTTTTGAAGAAGTCCCGGAAGGAGGAGGTTGGGGGAGCAGAGCAGCATCAGGACTCTGAGCCAGCTGCAGCAGCTGTTCGGATTACACTCACCCTCTTTGAGCCAGATCACAAACGCTGCCCGGAATTCTTCTACCCAGAGCTTGTGAAGAATATACGAGGGAAAGTGAAAGGCCTTCAAACTGGAGACAAGGTATACCCCAGTGGTCCCAGGCTCACTCTGCAGATCTAATGCTCAGGGCAGCATGTGCAAATAGTACTTCCAGAAGGTGAAAGCAAGACTAGGGAGGCTTTGGCTGCCCCGAGATCATGGTACCCATCCCAAAGCAAGCACCAGGGCAGTTTTGCCCCTGGGCATGACGGGATAGAATTCTTTCTAGAACCATTCTCCTGATTTATGCTAGAGGAAATGTAAGGCACGTCCAAAGCTAATTTTAATTATGGCTAAATAATATAAATAAAAGGAACAAACATATTTTCATGCCATGGCTCTAAATATTACATATATGTAAATGTGACCAGTCCCTGGCTGTTCCATTGCTGGATTTCATGCTGGACATTTTTCTTTTCCAAGGGATTCTCACTCTGCCTCATGTAAAGCAGACAAGAAAAGACACGCACTGCTCATCTCTTCTCAACACAGTAATATTCTGGATAGTTACTTAGAAGGATAGAAACTTATTTTTCTGTGTTTTTTTTCTTCCTTGTTTTATTTATTTGCTGGGGGGGGGGGCTTTTGAGAATCAGTTTGATTTTTTCACGTGTTTTTTAAAAGATCTGTAGTAAGCCCTCAATTTTGCAAACCTGGATTTAATGGACCAAATTTCTGTTCTTTATGTCATATATGAAAATGAACACCCTGTTAATTTTAAAATGCTTTAACCAAGATTTGCTTATAATTAAGTTATCAGTTTAGTTTTTTTTATTAATTCACTGTTACTTTACTTAAAAAAAATACATTTTTATTGCTTTTGAGAGGAAGGGAGAGGGAGAGAGAAATAGAAACATCAATGATGAGAGAGAATCGTTGATTGGCTGCCTCCTGCACGACCCACACTGGGGATCGAGCCCACAACTTGGGCATGTGCCCTGACTGGGAATTGAACCATGACCTCCAGGTTCATAGGTTGATGCTCAATCACTGAGCCACGCTGGCCGGGCAATTCACTGTTATTTATAACAAATTTTAGCGAATACGTTGTCTGTTGGAAAAAACACTGTAGTAATTTTGCCGACATAAATATTACATATCTACAACTATAGTCTACATATTTAAATCCAAGAGTCACTGCTTTTAAACAGTGCTGGGTGAATGATTAGCAAATGATCACACCACATCTCTCTTGGTAATTGGTTGTGTTGTCTCATGGCATGACTTTCTGCAGCAGTTTTGACACGTGCTGCTGATATTCCCACGTGGGATAAGCCACGCCCCTGCTGTGTGCATTTGTTTTCTCTTGGTGAATGGTGAATGTGCTCATTTACTAGACCTATTTAGTACAAATGTAAAATTACTGTGATATATATAGAAAACCTTCCTGTGAAATTAAACTTTTCATACATAATTTTAATTACACAAACATGTCTATATAAGTAAAACAGGTAAACTAACTAACTTGTCAATTTTTTAACATATGCATTCAGAAAACCTAATTTGTTATATAATGGACTTTTCGGCTTTAACAGACACTCCCTCACCTGAATTAGTCTGTTACATCGAGGTTTTACTGTATTTGTTTTCTTGGCAGATTTGTTTTACTTTTTAGTATGGAACTTCTCAAACATGCATAAACTAGAGAGAATTATATAATAAGCCCCCTGTACCCATCACCCAGTTTCAACTATTACTGATGTTTTGGTAACTCATTAACATTGTAAAAAATTTTTATAAACTTATTAATTGAACTAGAGGCCCAGTGCACAAAATCCATGCACGGGTAGGGTCCTTAGGCCTGGCCGGCAATCAGGTCCGATCGGGGCCTTCCAGCTGCTGGCCGAGGTCTCCCTTCCAGGCTGCCAGCTGCCGGCTGGGGCTTCCCTTCTCCGGCTGCTGGCTGCCAACCAAGGCCTTCCTTCGTTCTGTGCCACCCCCTGATGGTCAGCGCACGTCATAGTGAGCAATTGGTCTCCAGGTCAAACTCCCGCAGGGACAATTTGCATGTTAGGCTTTGATATATGTAGATTATGCACTTAAGAAAAATGCACATATGCCAGGCCAGTGTGGTAGCACCAAGAGGGGGGCATGCAGGAGTCAGTCAATTGATGTTTTTATCTCTTTCCCTCTCCTTCCTCTCCCTTTCTCTCTCAAAACCAATAACATATTGTTTTTAAAAAGAAAAGTGCACCTGATAAATGCACAGCTTAATGGATTTCCACAAACTTAACAAATGTAACCTGTGCCTAGATCACAAAACAAAACATTTTCTAGGACACCAGAAACCCAACATGATCTCAGACACTCTGTGAGCCAGGTACTAGCCTAATTCCCATCTGACTAAGAGCTACTCTAGAGAAATGCTACAGTGTGAGACCCAACCAACCTACCCGCAGTGCCTCACATAGTGCACAGGTATATAGTAGATGCTTACAAATGCTCTTTACCTAGCTCCTGCTCATACTGTATAATTCCATCTTTATAAAATACAAAAACAGGCAAAGCTAATCAAAGCTGTTGGAAATCAGGGTAGTCATTACCCTTGAAGATGGGGTAGTATTTTGGGAAGGCAGTATAGGAGGAGAGGTTTCTAGACATTTCCACATTCTTTTAGTGTAGTATCATCTAATCACTGATGTGGAAGCAAATGTAGAGCTTGGAGAGAACAGAATGCAGTTATAAACAAATGCATGAAGATACAGAAAATGCATGCAGCAGGACTAGTATATGTGCTAAATGGACGAATGGACCCCTAAAATTTATCCTTAGAATATTTGGAGTGAGTATTGAGGTTGGGAGGAAAGAGATTACTGATCCTTCAAGGTAGGTGTCCAAAGAAAGGGACTGCCATGAACTTAGGTTTGATTTTCAGTAGAACTGAGAGAAGAGCAAATTTATACCCTTCTTCTGACCAAAAAGCACAATAACTCTCAAGAACTTGTGCTACATTCAGTGAATTTTAACCTTTATGAGCCACTGACTGCTTTGGAAGTGAATCTGTCCTTACAGTAATGTTTTTAAGTATATAAAGTAATTTTTAGGTTGACAAAAGAAACCAACTATATTAAAACACATGTCTGTATAGGTTGAGCATCCCTGACTGAAGGCCCTTTGCCATATTTGGAGCTCTGCAGGACCTAGTGATGTGGTGGGTAATTATAGGCATTTCGTTTTGATGAATTACATGAATGGAAGTTTTTCTTTCTTAAACAACTAAGGTAAACACTGATGGGAAGTAGCATGTATTCTACCTTGTCTTTTCTGAAAAACAGTTGTTACTGGTATGCAGTTCATAGGTGTTGAGTAGTCAGTGAATGTATTACGAATATGTGGTGGGAATTTTTATTTTGTGAAATTGTCTCTTTACAGAAGAAAGATCTCTCGGATCCTTTTAACGATGAAGAAAAGGAAAGGCATAAAGTGGAGGCCCTTGCCCGGAAATTTGAAGAAAAATATGTAAGATTTCTCTTTGTGAGGTTTCTAGACATTTCCACATTCTTTTAGTGGAGTATCATCTAATCAACACTGATGTAGAAACAAGTGTAGAGCTTGGAGGGAACAGAATGCAGTTATAAACAAATGCATGAAGATACAGAAAATGCATGCGGCAGGACTAGTATATGCAGCTAAATGGACGAATGAACCCCTAGAATTTATCCTTAGAATAAATGTTACCCCTAGAATTGATACTTAGAATAAATATTTTGGTAAAAGGCATATGAAGCCATTTAGTCTCTTCTGTGTTAGGCCATTTTATGCAGATACAAATCTATCCTATTTTAAAAGGTCTTTATGGAAGGAGATTTGGGAAGAGGGAGTGTGACTGTTGAGTGCTTTATACCCTTTTGTCACTAGCTGATGGAATTCAAGGCAACAATTAATTCTGTGACTTTAGACTTAAAAATTTGTTAAGAGGGTAGGTCTTGTTATGTGTTCTTACCACAATTACAAGCCAAAAAAAAAAAAAGCATATAACCTATTTTAAATTTTAGGGTGGAAAAAAACGTAGAAAGGACCGAATACAGGACTTGATTGATATGGGGTATGGTTATGATGAATCCGATTCCTTCATCGATAACTCTGAGGCGGTAAGTACTTAATGAAAATGCCACATAGGAATGACCACATCATTGCTCCTACTGGTAATGGCCCAGAAGCTAGGGGATGGGTCAGAGTGGGCCTGCCTTTAGCATGAGGAAGGAGCTGCACTGATGAGGGAGGAAGAGACACCCTTGATCTGGGCCTTGGTTTCTTCACTGGAAAGGATACAAGATCTGCCCAAAACACCTTCTAGCTCAGACATTGATGACTGACCAGAAGCATGAGTAGGCATTTGGTCTAAATTGTGATAGGGAAACATATGCTCTGCATCTTTGGACTGTAGTAGCAGCAATTGCAGCTGACTTATTTGTTTTTCCCCTTTCAGTATGATGAGCTTGTTCCTGCTTCTTTGACTACAAAGTATGGAGGATTTTACATTAACTCAGGAACCCTGCAGTTTCGACAAGCATCAGAATCTGAGGATGACTTCATTAAAGAAAAGAAGAAAAAATCTCCAAAGGTTAGAACATTGCTTGCTTTTGAATTTCAGAAGTGCTTTTTTTAAAACAAATGTTGTGAGGTCAGTGGGTGACTTGCTAGAATATGTGCCGTTTTAGGAAAGCTTAGGAGATTGGCAGAAAGGCATGAGCTGTGCCAAGGTTGACAGTTCATTTCTCACACCTGTGCTGTGGTGAGATGCTGTGAGTCCCAGCAGGCTTGGCTTGGCAAGGATTTCTTAAGGTTGTCTCAGGGTGAGGATGAGGGCAGTGAAGGGTGGGGGGAGTTTGTATCAGTATTGCTGTGTCTCTTCTGTGAACACGTAGAGGTCTTCAGTTCCTAGGGGTGTCATCCAGTAGAAACAAGTTAGCCTTAAGATAAGTTTATTTTGAAATCTATCACTGCCTGTAAGTTTAAAATGAGAGGCAGGGCCCACATAGAGCCCATTTCAAACTAGAAAGGTTTCTGGCTCTACAAAGGCCACTGTTGTCTCAGCCCCAGGTACTTCTAGGAGACACTGTTGGTGGAAATGCTGTGTTGACCAGCCACTGGTCTGTGGTCCAGGAACTGATCTGAAAGCTTTTGTTCATGAAAGAACAAAGTAGGATAGTTCTCAGGATATGCCCTGGACAGAGCAAGGCCAGTATTCTGTCGTGTACTTGCTTCCTGAGTGAGGGAGCCATGTAACTGTGCCTTGTCTTTAATTCCCAGAAGCGGAAGTTGAAGGAAGGTGGTGAAAAGATAAAGAAGAAGAAAAAAGATGACACTTATGACAAGGAGAAGAAATCGAAAAAGTCCAAGTTTTCCAAAGCCGGGTGAGAGGCAGCAGCTTCTTTGATAGGATAAAATATGAACTATTAGGGCAGGACACCTGGGAGCTGACTTGTGCTCCTCCTCTCAGCTTCAGATGAGGCAGCTGGGCCTGGCCTTCCATTCCCCCTCACACCTCGCACAGTGCTCTCAGATCTCTTTGTGTCAGACATCCAGAGTTCTCTCTGTCTCACTGTCAGTATTGGCAGCGGTTTCGGTCACTGTATGATTGATGCTGTCTCTTGTTCTCTTGGGCACATCTCCTCTGCCCCAGTTTTCCTTCTATCTCTGCTGTTTCCCTTTGTCTTCTCTGGTTCTGCTTTCTTTGCCTCACTCAGTCTCACCCCAGCTGCCCTTCAAGTTGCTGCTGCTCCTGTTTTCTCCCTTTAAATACATTCCTTGCTCATCCCCTTTTTGCATCCTTTTATTTCAGCCTGGCAGTGATTTTTAAAAGCCACTGGGTGTGTAGCACTTTGTGACACGGTTTTGCTAACCTGTATTAAATCGCAAGCTTTGGTCCCAGTAAGAAGGAGGTTCATGTGCCAAGAGGAGGGAGGAGGTATAACAGGGTGGACTTGTGACTTAGGTTCCTAGGGACCATTGTGCTGGGAACAGGGGTGAAGTTCCTCTGTGAATTTCCCTTTTGAGGTGTACTGCAGCCTTAGTAACCAGTTTCCTCCTTATTTGCAGCTTCACAGCCCTCAATGCCAGTAAAGAGAAGAAAAAAAAGAAATATTCTGGGGCTTTGAGTGTTAAAGAGATGCTAAAGAAATTTCAGAAGGAGAAAGAGGCTCAGAGAAAGAGGGACGAAGAGCATAAGTCTGTAGCGGTCTCGTCAGCAGAAGCTCAGGGCCTACGGGAATTGGAGGGCACCTCTGACCCCTTGCTGTCACTCTTCGGCTCCACTTCTGACAATGACTTGCTTCAGGCAGCCACTGCCATGGACTCACTGACTGATTTGGACTTGGAGCATCTGCTCAGTGAGTCTCCAGAAGGAAGCCCCTTCCGCGATATGGATGATGAAAGCGATTCCCTTGGGGTGGGACTGGACCAGGAATTCAGGCAGCCCTCTTCCCTCCCTGAAGGCCTGCCTGCACCCCTGGAGAAGCGCGTTAAGGAGCTGGCTCAGGTATGGTGACACAGAGTGGCCAGGCTTTCCTGGAAGCAGTATGGGCAGATTGACACTGGTTCTGCACCGCTTGAAGCTTGCTGCCCAGAGCAACTCTTAGTGAATTGGCAATTTTACTGTAATCTTTTCCAGGCTCTCTTCTCATCCCAAGTGAGGAAACAGTGTAAGCTTTGCTTGTCAGATGTCATTTTTAGACCTTTTTGGTTCTTTAACTCTTAGAAAATTTACTTTCTTCTGGGGAGATTTTTCTATTTTCTGCCTGTAGGTTCCTTTCCCACAGAGTATCTTCCTTTTGTGTGATAGACTGACACTAATGTTGGCAGCAAGCAGCTAAGTCAGAGATCCACCTTTTTATTAGTAATTGGTTGAAGATTTTGGAAATTCACAAAAGTTTGCAGACGTGTTACACATAGAGTATATACTTAATTGTCACTGAGTTTCAGTTGCTCCCTAGACTTGCATGTCATCAATGTTAGGTACTGATTACAGAATGTCTAAATGGTGATAAATAAAAAAGAGCAGAACCCAAAATACTGTTCATGCTCTTTTAAAAACAGCGACAACTGTCAGAACGAGTAGCCATTGCTGTTTTCCCCTGGTGATTGGGAATTGGTCCCTAGAGTGCTAAGAACTGTCAATTCAGTAACCTATAAACCAAGCATGGGTTGTTAGTCATGATGACATTGACCCTTCAGTTAAAATAACCTTTCATCTTGGGCATCATGGCTTGTCATGTAGCTCCTGTGGCATTTATACTCCATAGCTGTAAGGTTTTTATTTTATATAGCTATAAGTTTTAAACCAGTGATTCTCATAATGTTCCAGAATCACTATAGGTATAATATCCTTTGTGTTTTAGGGCAGGGTAAATGTTAACTAGTGCTACCAATGATTTTCTCACTTCCAAAAAATATTTGAATACAATATACGAAGTAAATTAAACTATTTATTTTTATTAGTTTGTGTGAGGTGTTCTATTTGAATGTAATGATTTAAATGAATTGTACCACACCAGAAATTCAGAGTATATCTTAATAGGACATTAAGTTGGAAGTAGTTGAATCTGAACTTGGCATGTTTGAGCATACTGTCCTATATTTACTCTCAGAATTTATGTCAAAGAACTATTACTCCTTGTTCTTTTCAATCCTCCGGTTTGTAATCAAATTGTTTTGTAGCATCTGAAAGTCATGTTAAGTAAGTTGAATAAGGTATGTGTGGCAGTAGCTAGTCGTTTTTTAGAGAAAAGTCAAAGCAATTCTTGGATGTGTCCTGACTTCCACCACAGGTTGTATTCTAGTCTAATGACTTATACTCATTATTTCCCTTTCTTGGGAAAGATGGACAAATTTAGTGGAAACAAAGTGACATAACATGAAACAGCATTGGGCTGTGATTCAAGAAAGCCTCACTTTCTGGAGTGCCCTGGATGGACACTGAGCAAGCTGTCCTTCCTCAGTGACTGCCAAGTCTCGGTTTTCTCTTGGGCACAATGGAGAGAGAGTTCAGGATTCCATAGGTAAGGTAGGCTTGGGTTCTGGTGGGGCAGTGGTGACCAGGAGAATTTGATGTACTGGCTTGAAAATATAATGTTCAAATGTGAAATTGATACGTTAGTCATTTTCTGACGCTTCTATAACAGCATTAAAGAAACTTTGGGAAATGAGGTGGAAAGTGGGAATTACCCATCATCCTGACAATCTGAAAACTTTTTAATTTACATATTCTTTTCTAGCCTCTTTGTGTATATGTTTTTATGTAGTTGTAATTATAGTTGTGAATAATTGTTTCCTGCTTTCTTCACTTAATAAATATGATAAAGCCCTCATCACTTTTAATGGTTGCATGAAAAAGAAGGCTTATTTTAGAAAGTTACTTAATGCCACTTCTAAGGATTCCCAGGTACTTTGTTCCTACAGGGTCCTGCACTTGGGACACTTGGAGTCTCCAGACCATGTGCATGAGTGCTCTAGACCCAGACCCTCCTGAGAATCTTCTGGGAAAGATAGTCTTTCTAGGGAAAAAGGCCTATGTACACAGGAATTGCATATAATTGCAAAAGCCATACATGGGTATTTGGATCCTTAATAAGGAGCCCTATCCTAGATCTTGAACTGGATATTGCATTTTAAAAGCTTAAATTAAACTTGATGTATATAACTATAACATTAGCGATGTTATGTATTTCTCACTTTTTACTCCCTTCATTTTTCTTTTTTTCTTCTTGCTTTTATTTTAATAATAATTTGTTTAGATTTTAAATCTTGGCCTTAGATGATACATGTATCAGTTTCTACTGTTAACTAAAAAACTATCTCAAACAGTGACTTCAAACAGCAATTAATTTCTCCTGACTCTATGGATGCCTGGGTGGTTCTTCTTTGTCCTACCTGGGTGCTCTCTTGTACCTGCACTCAGCTGGCAAGATGGCTGGGTGCTGGGACGGTGAGGCCTCTCTCCTCTGGTCTTCCTAGTCTTTTTTCAGTGCATGGCAGATTCAGGGCAATATTTTAAGAGGGTGACTGTAGAAGTCATAAGGCCCTTAAGATCTAGCCTTAGAAGTTGTATGTACCACATCACTTTTGCCACACTGTATTGGTAAAGTGAGTCACAAGTGCACACCAAATTGGAGGGTTGGGGAATTAGAGACCACCTCTCCCTGCGGCAGGAATGCATGTTCTGGGAGGGGTCCTGTTTGAGGCCTACCACGGAACATAAGCAGATTCTAATCTGATGTCATCCCTTATGGAAAATTTTTTTCTGTGAGAAACAAAAATTAGATTTAACTTCTAGCGAGAAGTGATACTTAAAACTTTGAAAAATATATTTGGAAGTTTAAGTATGCTAAAGAGGCCCTCTAAGAGGGTGACCTTGGAGAATGCTGCCCATACATTATTTACTGTTTTCTTCTCATACCCATTTTTAATTTCTTACTCCCTTGAACTGTACATTTTTATGGCCCCAGAGAATCCAGTGATTTCATTCAATGTGTCTTTTATTTTGGTTGTTGGAAAGCTCAGGTGTGTTGCCCTCTTAGGTTATTATCTTTAGTTTGGCAGCCTCTCAGCCTGGTTCATACAGATGACCCAGGTCTGTTTTGGTCCTCTTTAGTCAAGCATAAAATGGGAACAATACTAAGACTAGAAAAGAAGCAGAGACCCCATGTCACCCACCCTGCTGCTCTTACCTGCTTACTGTCCTACTGATTTAGAACCCCTGCATTGCAAATCCAGGGAGACATGGATTCAAGGAGGATAAGGTTGGAAAAAACTAACCAACCTGTTTGATCTTCTTTAAAAAAAATGATGACAAATTTCATTCTGTTCAGCAAAAACAGGTACGGTATATGAGGTTCTGAACTAGGTGCCGAACGGTTATAAGTAGCTTTTCTTACAATAAATAAAACAGCTTATTAAAAGGCTATTGGAACTATTGTAGATCAGCATAATCTGGCTGGCTTAACTTTACTTCCTATTTTTAAAAAATGTATTTTTTTTTAATTGATTTCAGAGAGGAAGGGAGAGGGAGAAAAAGATAGAAACATCAGTATGAGAGAGAATCATTGATCGGCTGCCTCCTGCATGCCCCACTCAGGGGATCAAGCCCACAACCTCTGACGGGGAATCGAACTGTGACCTCCTGGTTCATAGGTCAACGCTCAACCACTGAGCCATGCTGGGCAGGCTTACTTTCTATTTAATCTTGGATTGATTCATTCATTCAACTCCTTGGGCAAGGATGTCTCTTAAGGTTGAAGGACCTAACTTATTTCTGGAAGACTATCTGATGGATATCCAATTGCTACTTTAATTAGATTTATTTTAAAATGCAGCACCTGGCCTGGCCAGCGTGGCTGACTCGGTTGGGCATTGTCCCATGTACCAAAAGGTTGCCATTTGGTTCGATTCCAGGTCAGGGCACATGCCGGAGTTGCAGGCTCGATCCCCCATAGGGGGTGTGCAGGAGGCAGCTGATCGATGTTTTGCTCTCACATTGATATTTATCTCTCTCTTTCCCTTCCACTCTCTCTAAAAATCAGTAAAATAAAATAAAAAAAAATTAAAAAAATAAAAATGTAGCACTTGACTAATTATCTCCAATATAAAAACAGACCCTCAGAGATACTGTCTACACAATCCAAAAGGCATCAGGAAAAAAAATCTTTAATGATGGGTCTGATAAACAGTGGGGCATTTGAAATACATATTGAAGTAATTAGGTTGAATACTATGAAGATGCTTCTGGATCTTACAACTAGTAGTGTATAAGCTTAAGCAAAAGAATGGCTTGGTTTTATTTTCTCTCAAACTAAAATCATAATTGCAGTACATTAAAAGTGCCAAGTTAGAATTGCAAATCCTTCTGAAAGTATAAGAAATTGGCAGATGAATGGGTTAAAAGTCACACTGTTTCTTTCTTCCATTCCATCCATCCATGTGATTCCTTTCATCTCAGGCTTCTGTGCTATCCTCTAGCCAAGATATCTTGCAGAAGTTACAAGTTATATTTGGTTGTTTGATACTGAGTTTTTCTTCCTCTAATTTGCATTCTTTAAATCAATGCTATCCATTTGTTCATCTATCCACTCAGTTGGCATTTACTATGCATTTATTATATGATTATATGATAGGTAGTTGTGGGAAATATATTGATGAATAAGATTCAGTTCTTGTTCTCCATGAGCTTATATAAATGGACCAGGAGACATGTAAAAATAACGGTTGGACAAAACAATGAAATAAGCCATGTGATTTTTTTTTCCTGGTCTTTTTTTGTTTGTTAGCCCTGTGATGTGTTGATGGCCAAGTAGATGGTTAGGTGATTCAACAATAAAGATTAAAAGAAAAAAAAGAGTGGAAGGATTTAAGAAAAATAGACTGCTGTTATTAGAATTGGGAAACATAAGAGGGAGAGCAGAAACTAGTGGGTTTGGTTTTTGCAAGTTGGGTTTGCATACCAGAAGGTCATCCATTTATAGATATAATTGGAATTACTTAGAAGTAATTGGAAATTCTGATTAGGGCTTAGAAAAAAAGGTTTATGCTAGAGGTTTAGATTAGAGAGACCTAATTTGTGCATTTGTGTTGTTTTGAAGCTGTGAAGGGGAAGGTGTTATTGGGAGAAGTGAGTTCTAAGTAGAACTTTGGGGGTCCATCTGTAATGAACGAATTAGTGGAAGAGACAGATGGAGTAGTCAGAGGTAGGACAAGGACCTAGTGAGGAAGACAAGTGGGATGAGATGAAAGTAGAGGATAGTTATTGGTGCCTGCTGTTTCAGAGGGCTTGATCAGGATTGATCATTTCATTTTAGGTAGTCACTTTATTGCCTTTGTTTGCCATCATTATTATATTGTATACCATGCCTGAAGTTTTACTTTGCCAAAAGCCTTTGGACCACTCTTGGATTTAGATCAGTGACTCTCAATCCTCTCTGTACCTTAGAGTCACCAGAGTTACTTTTTTTTTCTTTATTGATTAAGGTATTACATATGTGTCCTTATCCCCCCATTATCCCCCCCCATACCCCTCCACTCATGCCCTCACCCCCTTGTCTGTGTCCATTGGTTAGGCTTATATGCATGCATACAAGTCCTTTAGTTGATTTCTCCCCCTTACTGCCACCCTCCCCTACCTCCCTCTGAGGTTTGATGGTCTAATCCAGTGGTCTGCAAACCATGGCTCGCGAGCCACATGTGGCTCTTTGGCCTCTTCCACAAAATACCACGTGCGGGCGCGTACATACAGTGTGAGGGAAACTTCGTGGCCTGTGCGCAGAAGTCGGTTTTCGGCTCTCAAAAGAAATTTCAATCGTTGTACTGTTGATATTTGGCTCTGTTGACTAATGAGTGTGCCGACCACTGGTCTAATCGATGTTTCTCTGTCTCTGGATCTGTTTTTGTTCATCAGAGTACTGATACTTGGGCTTTTAAAAAAGAATACAAATTCATGAGCCTCGTTCCTAGAGATTCTGATGTGATTGGTCCAGGGTGGGTAAAGCTGCCAGGTGATTCCAATGCGCAGTCAAGTATGAGAACCACTGGTTAACTTTGGCAGTTAGCTTTCCTCACTTGTGCTTTCAGGGCTGTGGCTGCTTGCTGTGGTTGCTTCAGGGGTTTCCAAGCTTGCCATCCAGATGTTAACTGTGTTCTCATAGGAAGCAAAACACTGTATAGTAACCTGCTCTATCTTGTGTTTATAGGTAGTAAGGTATGTTAGTAATTCCAATGGTCTGGGTAATGGAGTTTCTGATATACTGTAAGTAGATTATGAATTTTCAGAGAATTATAATGTCCTTAAATGCTAATGCAGCACATTATTATTATTACTTTAGTAGATAAAGGTCTTCAAATATTGCAGGTTTTAAAAAAGTTCTTGATTGTTTTTGTACTGCAGATGTATGAAAATTCCAACTTGCAATTTAGATGATAGAGTTGCTGGGAACAAAAGTTAGCTAGCTGGCCCTAGCTGGTATGGCTCAGTGGATAGAACGTTGGCCTGCAGAGAAGGGTCCCGGGTTCGATTCTGGTCAAGGGCACATGCCCGAGTTGTGGGCTCGATTCCCCGGTATGGGGTGTGCAGAAGGCAGCCAATCAATGATTCTCTCTCATTGATGTTTCTCTCTCTCTCTCCCTTTCTCTCTGAAATCAATAAAGATACATATTTTTTAAAAGTTAGCTGACAAAATCAAATGCATAATGATTGCTTTGACTCTGATTTTCTTTTATGTGACTTTATTTCAAGTCCCGGGCAGAAGAGAGAGTCCATAGATGTTTCAGCAGCATTTGAAAAGAGCTGGATATACCATTTCTAGAGCATATAGTGATCACAGGTGGGCATGGTGAGGACTTTATCGATAGGTGTTCTGTAGGGACTGACTGCTCTTGTGCCTGTGGGTGAATGTGAGGGCCCTGTGGGGAAAGTGCACTAATGGATGTTACTGTCTGCTATGAACCAGGCTGCCAGAGCTGCTGAGGGAGAGAGCAGACAGAAGTTCTTCACCCAGGATATTAATGGCATCCTCTTAGAGTGAGTATCTTTTGTTTCTTTACTGTTAGCATGCCTGGGTTTGAGCAGGCAAGGGGATTGGGAGTGTGATTGAACTACATAAAGACCACTGATGAGATATTTAGAAGATTATTTTTGTTTTATCGTTCTTTTTAAATGGGGGGGTGGGGCACACAAAATATTTGTCTCTAGGAAATAATAGACCTTTTCTTGCTGTCACTTCTCCCAGGGCCAGTGTGCACCATCCTGTAATACTTCTCCCAAATGCCCAAACCTCTGAGATGCTACACTGTATGGATTGTGTTAAAAAGCAAAACAATAACAACAAAACAACCCTACACACATAAATCCAAACCAGATTCTTTGTAGGTGGCTCTACAGCTTTGCCGCTTCTCTCCTGGTTACATTTTGCACTATGTAGCAGAGGAAGCTTGCTGCTCAACAGCTGAGGATTTTTCACATGTAAGAACAGTTGTCAAGACTTAGGGATATTCTAGCAAAGTACCTTGCCTGGCCAGGTCAGGAAGCCTGGGATATGGAGAGCACCTGAGGATCAGCAGAGATAAGAGTTTTATGTCCACAATGCCTGTTAGAGTATGCCAAATAGGGAGAGCTCAAGGGATCAAAGACTATTTGGAATAGTGTTTTATTTATCTAGATGGAGACACTGGAGGGATGAGAATTTCCCTGACGTCCTGATCAGGGATAGGACTGGGAACTGGAATAGTAAGGAAGTGCTTTTAGAAAGTATTGACCCCAAGTAACTCAGTTACTTTCCAGTTTGAAAGCTTTTCTGTCTTTTTCATTTATGAAATTTAATACTTCAGAGCTTTTTCTCTTGGACTCTGATAATGTTTGGCTTGGTCTTGTCTTGGACTTGAGAGCCTTAGCCCACTTTACCCAGTCAGGTTCATCAGGTTTGGGAATTTTTGTTTGGTGACTGTTGGAGATCTGTTGCACTGGCCACTTGGTTGCATTGTGTGTTGAGATAAGATTTTACCTGCTCTTGGCTCTTAGCTTTCCTGTCCATGGTAGGGTGATCTAATGATGAAAGAATATGCCTGGGCTGTGACCCATTGATAACTATTCTGTTCTTCAGCATAGAGGTACAAACTCGGGAGCTGAGTAGCCAGGTTCGTTCTGGGGTATATGCCTACCTTGCTTCATTCCTGCCCTGCAGCAAGGACACCCTCGTCAAGCGTGCTCGAAAGCTTCACCTTTGTGAACAGGTGGGTGACTCTGCAGTGGAACATGTTGGCTTTGGGGCCCAGAGGAGGGGTGACTGAGTCTTCACAGATGTCACAGGTGCTACTGCACTGCCTCTGCGATTATTTCTGTAGTGGGTCCTCAGTATAAGAAGAGGTACATAAAACAGATTTATGATATGTCCTGCTCTCTTCAGGGGGGGCGTCTGAAGGAACCTCTCCAGAAGCTTAAGGAAGCCATTGGCAGGGCAATGCCAGAGCAGATGGCCAAGTACCAGGATGAATGCCAGGCGCATACACAAGCCAAGGTTGCTAAGTAAGTATGTCCCATCACTCTCATCAGCATTCCCACCTCCTTATCTTGGAGGTCCCAGGGGAAGGGGGACAAAAGGGAGGCAGTGGACACAGGAGGAAGTAGTTTTCCTGTGGTGACTTTAGGGTCCTGTTTAATTCTGTTCACCCGGTAGGATGCTGGAAGAGGAGAAAGACAAGGAGCAGAGAGAACGGATTTGTTCTGATGAGGAAGAAGATGAAGAAAAGGGCAGGAGGATAATGGGACCCCGGAAGAAATTTCAGTGGAATGATGAAATCAGGTGTGCCCAAACTGGGTCCTTGCCTCATTGGAGGGTTTGTGGGGCCAGTGTCTGAGCATGTTCCCGTATTTCTAATGAAGGTTAGAATCATTTACTTTAATCAGGGCTGGTGAAAGCACATGATTAAAACCTTGAAGAAGCATTTGGGGTGGTTTGAAGTTTCTGACTTCTGCCTACTCCTTAGGGAGCTGCTCTGCCATGTGGTGAAGATAAAACTGGAGAGCTATGATCTGGAAAAGAACAACAAAGTCCATTCCTGGGAAGATTATGTGAAGGTGTTTCTGGATGCTGAGGTCAGACCTCTCTGGCCTAAAGGCTGGATGCAGGCCAGGTGAGTGCCCATGAACAGCCATATGGTCAGTGTGACGATGAGGTGGAATATTCTTACAGTAAAGAAATATTTGAGTGCTTCTATTTTGCCAGGTCAATAGGGTTCCTTCTCTCAGGGACCCACTGTCTGGTTGACTCAACTCTAATTTCACATGAGGAATTGGGGGGCATGAGGAATTGGGGATCCATGCCCTTCCCGCCTCAGTCTGCTCTTTCCTGTGTTGAGATGATGGCTCCTACTGGAAGCTAAGAGATGGAAACATCTTAATGTTCTGAACAGAAGTCTCATTTGCAAGTAGCAGGGCTGACTGATTATTGGGGTTAAGTGCCAGACTTCTCATAGGCTGCTTTGTATTATGTATCTTCTCATGAATAGGCTACATCTGCAATACCCAAAGTTAGCTGGAGCTAGTGTTCTTTTTTAAAAATGTTTTATTGTGGTAAAATATACTTAACATAAAATTTATTATCTTAACCTTTTTTTAAATCCTCATCCGAGGATATTTTTTCCATTGATTTCTAGAGAAAGTGGAAGGGAGGGAGGAGAAAGGAAGGGAGAGAAAAAGGAAGGGAGGGAGGGAGGGGGAGAGAGAGAACATCCATGTAAGAGAGAGACATCAATTGGCTGCCTCCTGCACACACCCCTACCGGGGCTGGGGAACCTGCAACTGAGGTATGGACCTGGGAATTGAACCCATGACCCTTCATTCTGCATGCCAACGCTCTAACCACTGAACAAACCAAGGCCCATCATAACCATTTTTAAGTGCACAGTTCAGTAGTATTACATACATTGACATTGTTGTGAGCCATTACTACCATCTATCTTCATAAATCTTTTCATCTTATAAAACTGAAACTGTACCCATTAAATGATAATTCCATGTTTCCCTCTCCCCATAGACACTTGCAAGCGTCGTTCTACTTTCTGTCTCTCTAAATTTGACTACTCTTAAGTACCTCATATAAGTGGAGTAATTCAGTATTTATCTTTTTATGACTGGCTTACTTCACTTAGCATAATGTCCTCAGGGTTCATCCACATTGTAGATAGCACAGAATTTCCTTCGTGTTTTTTTTTTTGTGTTTTTTTTTAATATATTTTATTGATTTTTTACAGAGAGGAAGGGAGATGATAGAGAGTTAGAAACATCCATGACAGAGAAACATCTATCAGCTGCCTCCTGCACACCTCCTACTGGGGATGTGCCCGCAGCCAAGGTACATGCCCTTGACCGGAATCGAACCTGGGACCCTTCAGTCCACAGGCTGACGCTCTATCCACTGAGCCAAACCGGTTAGGGCCGTTTTTAAGGCTGAATAACATTCCATTGTATGTCTATATCGCATTTTGCTTATCCATTTGTCGATGGATAGTTACGTTGCTTCCATATTTTAGCTGTTGTGAATAATGCTGCTATGAACATGGATGTACAAATATATTATTGAGACCCTACTTTCAATTCTTTGGGGTTTATATGTACCCAGAAGGGGAATTGCTGGATGATATGGTAATTCTATGTTTACTTTCTTGAGGAATTTCCACAGTGGCTATTTGACATTTTCACCAACAGTGCACAGGGTTCCAGTTTCCCCACATCCTCACCAACACTTGTTTATGGTTTATTTTATTGTAGCCATCCTAATCCAAATAGGTATGAGGTGGTATCTCATTGTAATTCTGATTTGCATTTCCCTAATGATTAAGGATGTTGAGTATCTTGTTAAGTACTTATTGGCCATTTGTATGTCTTCGGAGAAATGTCTCTTTAAGTCTTTTGCCCATTTTAAAATTTACTTTTTTGTTGTTGTATTTTAGGAGTTATCTATATATTCTGGCTATTAATCTCTTGTCAGATATATAATTTACAAACATTTTCTTCCATTCTGTGGGTTGCCTTTTTACTCTGCGTATAGTGTCTTTTTATATATATATATATATACATATATATATTTTATTGATGTTTTTACAGAGAGGAAGGGAGAGGGAGAGAGAGTTAGAAACATCGATGAGAGAGAAACATAAATCAGCCACCTTCACACCCCCCACTGGGATGTGCCCGCAACCAAGGCACATGCCCCTGACCGGAATCGAACCTGGGACCCTTGAGTCTGCAGGCAACACTCCATCCACTAAGCCTAACAGGTCAGGGCAGTATAGTGTCTTTTGATGCACAAGTTTTTAAGTATTCATGAAGTTCAATTTGTCTGTATTTTCTCTTGTTTGTGCCTTTGTTGTTATATCTAAGAAATGATGGCCACATTCAAATGTCATGAAGCTTTTCTCCTATGTTTTCTTCAAAGAGTTTTACTGTTTTGGGTTTTTCATTAATTTCCTTGATCCATTTTTAGTTAATTTTTGTATATAGGTGAGGGGCCAACTTCTTTCTTTTGAATGTGGATATCCACTTTTCCCAGCACCATTTGTTGAAAAGAATGTTCTTTCCCCTACTAAATGGTTTTGGCATGCTTATCAAAATGATTTGACCATATATGTGAGGGTTTATTTCTGGGCTCTCTGTTAATTCCATTGGGTTACATGTCTGTCTTTAGCCAAGACAACACTATTTTTATTACTGTAGCTTTGCAATAGTTTTGAAACCAGGAGTTGTCAGTCTTCCAGTTTTGTTCTTACTTTTTGAGATTGTTTTGGATATTCAGGGTCTCCTAAGATACCATGTAAATTTTAGAATGGGTTTTCTATTTCTGTAAAAATTGTCTTTGAGATTTTGATAGGGATTGCATTGAATCTGTAGAATACTTTGGGTAATGTTAACATTGTAATAATATTAAGTCTTCTAATCCATGAATGTGGCATGTATTTCCATTTATTTATGTTGACTTTAATTTATTTCAGCAATGTTTTGTTTTCATTGTATAAGTCTTTCATGTCCTTGGTGAAGTTAATTTCTAAGTTTTAAAAAAATATTGTTGAAAGGTTCAGGGTTGGGCCGGGGTCACACAGAACGGACTCAAGGCTCAGTGTAATCAAAATGATGTTTATTTGAGGCACCTGGGTGCAGGTCGTCTGACTCGAGAAAGAGCCAGTGGTGAATTGGGGAGGGAGCAGGCTTTTTATGCACGCAGGGAGAGCTGCAGACAGGGCTTCGGCTTGACCCAGGTATCAGGACCATGCCCCTGTCATAGTTGTTGTACGACCTTGCCCTTTGTCCTTCTGCTGGCACTAGACGTCCTTTCTTGGGGGACTATGCAGGGGTGATGGTCTTCAGGAATTTCAGTAAAATAACCACTCAAGGGGAGCATGTTTGTGCAAGGCTTAGTCTAACAGAATGAGCTTTCCCTTTAACATTTGTTAGATTTTGTAAGGCTCAAACCTTGTTTTCTCCAGTTAACCCTTTCACTTGTGAATAGAATTATTCATGTGTAGAAATGCAACTGATTTTTATGTGTTGACTTTAAAAAATATATTTTATTTATTTTGTTAATCCTCACCCGAGGACATTTTTTCCATTGATTTTTCTAAGAGAGAGTGGAAAGGAGGAAGGGGGAAGGAGGGAGAGAGACGAGACAGAGAGAGAGAGAGAAACAGAGAAACATTGATGTGAAAGAGACACATCAATTGGTTGCCTCCCGCATGCATCCCCACTGGGCCGGGGATAGAACCTGCAACCCAGTTTGTACCCTTCAGTGAGTGGGCTGATGCTCTAACCATTGATCACACCAGCCAAGGCTATTTGTTCTTTTTTAATGTCCCCACTTTCTGATTTTGATAATTTGAGTCTTTTTAAAAAATATATTTTTTTTATTGATTTCAAAGAGGAAGGGAGAGGGAGAGAGAGATGGAAGTATCAGTGATGAGAGAGAAACAACCCCACTGGGGATCGATTCCGCAACCTAGGCATGTTCCCTGACCAGAATCAAACCTGGCACCCTTCATTCTGCAGGCTGATGCTCTATCCTGCCAGGGCTTGAGTCTCTTTTTTTCATCACTTGAGTGGACTTTATTTTGCAGGCAAGAATGCAGCAGATGACGTAAGGGTAATCATTAAACTGAGCTCTCAATGGCAAGGAGACTCATCTGGAAGAGGGCTCAGGCAACCAAAATTTCAAGAGGTACAGGTTTAGGTCTAAGAAGGTGTTCATGGTGTAGTCATGATGCTGGAGATTCTTGTAGTTGATGTTGTCAAACAGTTCAGTAGGTGCAGTTGTTCATGCTGGCATTTTTGGTGGACTTTGTTTCTTGAGATTCAGTGGCAGAGATCCTTGTCACTGAATTCTACAAAGAGATAAGCTGTAGGAGCAAGTGCCTTGTAGAATCATAGTCTTCAGCGCTCCAACTTGTCCTTGCTGGAGTAGGAAGGATATCATTGTAATGTAATGACTTGGAGCTGGCAGGGCAGAGGTGCCCCCCCCCAGCAAATTTCATTTAAAATTTATTTTTCAATTACATTTGACATACATTATTATTAGTTTCAGGTGTAAAACATAGTGATTAGACATTTACATATCTTACAAAGTGATCACCGTAGTAAGTCAAGTACCATCTGGACACCATACATGATTATTACAATATTATTGGCTATTTCTCTATGCTGTACTTTACATCCATGTGACTTTTTTTTTTTAAATATATTTTATTGATTTTTTACAGAGAGGAAGGGAGAGGGATAGAAAGCTAGAAACATCGATGAGAGAGAAACATTGATCAGCTGCCTCCTGCACACCCCCCACAGGGGATGTGCCTGCAACCAAGGTACATGCCCTTGACCGGAATCGAACCTGGGACCTTTCAGTCTGCAGGCTGATGCTCTATCCACTGAGCCAAACCGGTTTTGGCTTTATTTTTTTTTTCATGTGATTATTTTTATAACTGGCAATTTGTTCTTCTTAATCCCTTTCACCTTTTTCACCTATTTCCCACCAATCCCCCTCCTGCCTGGTGACTAATAGTTTGTTCTCTGTATTTGTCAGTTTCTATTTTGTTTGTTCATTTCTTTTTTTTTTTTAGATTCCACATAATATGTGAAATGATATGGTATGTCTTTCTCTGTCTGATTTATTTCCTTAAGCACAATACCATGTGGGTCCATCCATGTCACAATGGCAAGATTTCTTTCATTTTTATGGCTGATTAATATTCCATTTTATGTATGAACCACATCTTCTTTATCCATTTGTCTGTGGATGGACATTTGGATTACTTTCACCTCTTGGCTATTGTAAGTAATGCTGTGATGAACATAGAGGAGCATATATCTTTTTGATTTAGTATTTGGCTGTCTTTGGGTAAATACCCAGAAGTGAAAATGCTGGGTTATATGGTAGTTCTATTTTTAATTTTTTGAGGAACCTTCATACTGTTTTCTAATGACTGCACCAATTTAGAATCCCCGAATTCAGTTTGCTAATTGCTAAATGAGGGTTCCTTTTTCTCCTTTGCCAACAATCAAGGAGTGAGGATATTTTCCCATTTATTTAAAAATATATATTTTTATTGATTTCAGAGAGGAAGGGGGAGAGAGAGAGAGAGAGACATCAGTGATGAGATGGAGTCATTGATAGGTTGCCTCCGGTATACCCCACACTGGGGTTCGAGCCCACAACCTGGGCATATGCCCTGACTGGGAATTGTACTTTGACCTCCTGGTTCATAGGTTGACACTCAACCACTGAGCCATGCCTGCTGGGCTCCATTTGGAAGAGAGGGGTAAAAGGGAGAAAGAGAGAAATATCTATGTGACAGAGATACATCTATTGGTTGCCTCCCACATGTGCCCCAACCAAGGGCAGATATCGGGCCTACAACCCAGATATGTGCCCTTGACTGGGAATTGAACCTGCAACCTTTTGGTGTGCAGGCCGATGGTCTTACCACTGAACCATGCTGGGTTAGGGTTCTGTCATTATTTTCTCAAATAGGTTTTTAATGTCTTGTCTTTTTTGTTTTTTAATCCTCACCCAAGGATATTTTTTTTCTATTGATTTCTAGAGATAGTGGGAGGGAGAAGGTAGAGAGAGGTAGAGAGGAAGAAAGAAACATCAGTGTGAGAGAGAGACATTGATTGGTTGCCTTCTGCACGTGCCCCTACCAGGGCTGGGGACCTGCAACCAAGCTATGTGCCCTGGACCTGGAATTGAACCCGAAACCCTTTGGTCCAAGGGCTGACACTCTAACCACTGAGCCAAACCAGTCAGGGCGGTTTTCAATTTCTTACTCCCTCTTCTCCTTCCAGCACCCTATGATGTAAATGTTGGTACCCTTGAAGTTGTCCCAGAGGCTCCTTACACTGTCTTCATAATTTTGGATTCTTTTCTTTTTGCTCTTCTGATGGGGTGTTTTTTTGCTTCCTCATATCATATTCCAAATCGTTGATTTGATTCTCGGTATCCTCTTACTCTACTGTTGATTCCCTGTAAATTATCCTTCATTTCTGACTTGTCTTTTTTTATGTTGTTGATGTTCTAAGTTCTTTGAAGTTCTCATTAGTTTCTTGAGCATCCTTATAAGTATTGTTTTGAACTCTATCTGGTAGTTTGCTTGCTTCCATTTCATTTAATTCTTTTTCTGGAGATTTCTTCTGTCCTTTTCATTTGTTTGTCTCTGCATTTTTTGCTGCTTCCCTGTGTTTGTTTCTATGTATTAGAGCTGCTTTGTCTCCTGGAATTGGTAAAGTGGCCCTGTGTAGTAGGTGTTCTATAGGACCTAGTAGCTCAGCCTCTCTGGTCACCTGAGCTGGGCACTCTAGGTGCATCCCTGTGGGCTGTGTGCACAGTCTTATTGTAGTTGACCCTTGATTGCTGTTGGTGTCACTGGGAGGGATTGACCCCCAATCCAATTGGCGGGATTGACCCCCAATCCAATTGGCTATGAAGGCCATCTGTGACTCCAGCGGAAGAGCTGCTGTGCAGGAGATGCCCCTATGGAGCAGGACTAGCTTCAGTGTGGCTTTGGTGCTCACTGAGTCCACCCCTTAAGTGTGTCACTTGTGGATGTGGTAGGGTTGTAATCTGGTGTAATCTGTGGGTGCAGTGGCTCTGGGGGCCTCCTGGGAGGTGCAAAGTCAATACTGCCTGTGCCCTGCCTGGGGCCACTGACAAGAGCTACTGAGTCATCTGCAGATGGCTGCTACTTGTGATGGGCTTGGATGTGCCCAGGAGACACCAAGCTGTGAATCAAGGCAGGCTACTGCTAGTGTTAGGCCAGGGGCCACCTATCGAGAAGTATAAGGCAGGCTGAGGCCAGCTGCTGCTTTTTTTGCAGGCTTTTTAAAAAAACCACATTTGTTGCCAGCCACTGTGGCTCAATGGTTGAGAGTTGACTTATGAACCAGAAGGTCACAGTTCAATTCCCAGGAATTGGAGCCCGGATTGTGGACTCCATCCCCAGTGTGGGGTATACAGGAGGCAGCTGATCAATTATTCTCTCTCATCATTGATGTTTCTATCTCTCTCTCCCTCTCCCTCTCCCTTCCTCTCTGAAATCAACAAAAAATTTTTTTTTTAAAGGAAAGCAACTGGTAATATTAGAATATTTAAAAAAATTTTTTTAAACCATATGTTTGTCATTGCCAAAAAGAGACATCTTTAAAACCCCATGCTGCTTAGAAAATGCAGATAGTTCTAGTTATCTGGTCAACAGACAAAAAGCAAGCACTTAAGGTCTTCAACTTTAATCTTTTGTTCATTCCTTATTACTGGAATTTCATTTCATGCATTTCTTCTTGTTGGATGACTAAACCAGATGGCAGAGAGGGTAAGTCTGCATTTACTCAGCCCTGCCCTGCTCAGCCTAGAGAGCAGACAGATTCTCAGCTGGTGGATCGACTGCTTTTGTCTCTTTGCCATCTTGTGGTTTAGGGTTTTCTGGCCGTCTCCTTCAGTAATTGAAGTTGTGGCAGTACCAACTTTGAGGTGGCTGCTGACCTTCCTTGATTTTCCTTATCTTCTTCATTGCCATCCTCTCTAGGCTTTCTTTGGCGAGGAGGGACCCTGTGAAATCACGGTCTATAGTCCTGATACATAGTCTGTCTCACTGGTCTAACTTATTCACCTGCACCCTGGTTTTCAGCACCCTCCATTACTTATCCCTGCACAGGAAGGTTGGAATACTGTGGGCGATGCCCAAAGGGTCTCTGCATATAGTACAGTGGTAGCCATCACCTGGGGTAGGGCTGCGTGGGATAGGGCCAGCGCTGTTGGGCCTGGCCTTCAGAAGCCCTCTCCTATCCCTCATTCTTTTCCTCACTTTCACTATTCTGGTAATTGCATGGAGGATCCCTGTGACGTGGATAGTGTCTATAATGGTTATGGTCTGCTGCATATTTACTGCCTTTACTAGAAATCCACCAGGACCTGTATCATTTGCTGCCTCCATAACCTTTTCTCCTTCAACAACATCATACTCCACAGTCTCTCCATATCCTACACTGCAAAGGTACTTCCTGGGGTTCTTCTTTATGGCAACCTTGTGTACAAATACATCTTCCTTGGGTGTCATTCCTGTTGATGAAACCATATCTGTTTCTTACATTGAACCATTTTACTGATTCTAAAACCTTTGTTGCAATAAGCTTCTTGTCCCCCAGTGATGTGAGGCTGCCCTGGCTGTCAGCCGCTGCCTGTGGTGCTGGGCTTGGTGTTGGCAGTGCTGGAGGGGGGCAGTGGGGATATTGCTGGGTCTTGGCCTCCTTGCGCATGGTTATGGTGATGGTGATTGGGGCCGGCTGCGGCAGCTATGGTTCTCCCAGGGTATGATGATAACTAGCTCTGTGGTGGCGGTGGGGCTGCACATGGCTCTCTGGGGTCCACTTTCGACTACCACTTGAACTTTGAACTCTCTTTTTAAAATTATTATTTATTTACTTATTTTTATCGCTGTAGGTTGTCTGTGTACCAGCAAGAAGCCTGAAGTGTAGATTTAATGTTTTCTTAAATCTTTTCTCAGCTTTTCCTTGGATATGCATAGTCACTTTCTAATTTTACCCATGTATGCAATTGTTTTGAACGTCCTAGTCTTTAATGTTTGGCTTCTAAAAGAGGAAAATTGAAAAATGGTGTTAAAAAAAGGCACTGGCCCTTTAAATCTCCTAGAAGTCACTTGAACCAGAGGTGCAGAGGTTCACAATGGTGGGAAGAGAAACAATGGCTGCTCTCTATGAACAGAAGGAGCAATCAATAATTAGAGCACAGATCCTGATAGTTGTAGGAGAAGGTCCTTTTGCCCACCCTAGTTCCTGCAAGCTACTTCGGGAACAGGTGCACAGCTACCTGCTATGAGGTTAAGGGTTGGGTAGCTGCTACTGTGCTAAGAGCTGAAATAACCCTATAATTTACCCCCAAGTCTTCCTTTGGAAGCTGCTAGCTTTGATTAGTCTCTAGAGTTCCAAAATAGTTATTTCAGAGGATTCTGCCAGGCAGTTGTTGTCCAGGGTGGGGAGAGGATTAGTTCTAGTGCTTTCTACTCTGCCAGCTTCCCAGAATCCTCCCCTGGAGCTTATGTTCTTGATTGGACCTGATTTTTTGTGGGTTGGACAAATCATGGAGCCTTTTCTTGTTTCAGTATCCCATCTGTAAATGGGATTGCTCTTCTCTCCTTAGAGATTGGACTTTTGAAGGTATGAAGGGAAGGGCATAAAGATCATTTTGTTGAGTTTCTCTGGAAAGAGACATACTGTGGGTCAATCCACATTTTACTCCTAGAAGATGAGAATGGGCATCAAGGAAGGCACTCCTGCCTTCAGAGGAAACATCACTAAGAGAGGTTTGGATGTAGAACCGTAGCTTTTTTTTTTTTTTAATTAATATGATTTTATTATTTTAGAGAGGGAGAGAGAAAGAAACACCAATGAGAGAGAAACATCAACATTGATCGGCCGCCTCCTGCAAGCCACCCCACTGGAGATTGAACCCGCAACCTGGGCATGTGTCCTGACCAGGAATCGAACTGAGCCACATTGGCCAGGCGAGTCATAGCTTTTTGGTAAATCTTAGACTCTTGCCTTTCAGGTGGCCAGCACATTCACTTTTGATCTTCTCACCAGCAATGAAGTCACTAGTGCTCTGACATTTAATTAGTAATAGTTACTGAATACCAGGGATGGTAAGGAGCTCTAGAAACAAGGTCTCTGTTTTCAGGGGGCTTATGCAAACTCCACCCTGTTATCTGTTTGTTTCAGGACTCTGTTTAAGGAGAGCAGACGAGGCCATGGGCACCTGACGTCAATCCTGTGAGTGTCTCAGTGTTTTCATTTCTCAAGACAACTGCCATTTTTATCTCTTTGGTGGATCTCCTCTAAACCTTTTCTATGTTCATTCTTTTGTTCAGGGCCAAGAAGAAAGTAATGGCTCCCTCCAAAATCAAGGTGAAGGTGAGTCAGCCTGCTCAGATCATGTACCATCTGTTCTCTCTCTCCAGCCATGCTCATGAAACCTTTTGAATGATGATGGCAGCTCATTGAGCTTCGCTGCTCTGGGGAACAACTCTTCAGGATAGTATTCTTAAGGTTGTACCAAGAAGCAGGCCAGGTCCACCACAGGGGCCTTGGGTTGTTGGCAGGGCAGAGACCTGAGCTGGGGCACTTAGTACCCTCCATCCTTAGTTCTAGGAAGTAGTACCCACCTGGCCAGTTCCCAAGGTGGTTGTGGGATTAAATGAGGTCTTCCTGACAGCTGTCTGAGGCATAAAAAGCCCCTGCATATGTGAGGGTATTATATTGTGATAAAGATATTTTTATGGAAGAACACACTCCTAGCCAAGTGTGGATTAGCCTGGAGCTACAACGGAAAGGTGGCTTTGTTGAGTTTAAGTAGCAGAAATGAAAGGAAGTACAGTGATTAGAGAATAGAGACTGAAAATTAGCTTAGATATTGCAGAAACCTCTCAATCTAGTAGAAATTGCTATTTTACTAAAAATTTATCAATTCCTGAGGCTTTATAGTGCCCTTAACCATACCAGAACTGTCTGGGAGAATAAGCTATGTACATTGTATCTTTTGAGCTCCTGCAATGTCTCAGGCACACTGCATTTAGCACTTAGATAGCTCCCATTTTTATCCCATGAAAGGACTTTTCTTTTGAACCCCCTGAGGAGACAGGTGCTAGGAAAAATCAAGGAGGAAAAGAAAACTAGTTCAAGGCAGTTTTCATGGCATGCATCCTTTTCTGATTACAGTTAGGAGCATTCTGAGATAGTGTGTGTGCCAGGAGGGAGAGTGTCTTTGGTCAAGTCTTGTATTATTTCAAAAACAGAGAAAAGCATTTCCCTGTGGGTTCATGTGTACTTAGCAACAGAACATGCTTGGGTAAGCCCAGGCCCAGCCAGATGGACGTGCTTACATCTACACAGGCTTGTCACCTGCGCTTGTCCCCCTTATTTGTGATTACATAGGAAGGCTTGATTCTTGGGACCTTGTGGTATTCTCACGTATGCATTCTTGCAACAGGACCAGTATTGGCGTCTTTGGGCATTTCTTAACATCAGCATTTCTACTTTCCTTTAGGAATCATCTATTAAACCTGATAAAAAGGTTTCCGTCTCATCAGGCCAGATTGGCGGCCCCCTGGCTTTGCCTTCAGAACACCCAGGAGGAGGCCTGAACTCTGGAGCTGCAAACAGGGAGCTTTCGTCCCAGGCTTTGGGCAGCCAAACAAATCCTGTTCCTGTCAGCCTGGAGAACTCGTTGGATGGAGACTTGATCCATAATTCAGCCTCCTCATTGGAGGCTGTGTCCAAGGAACTGGCTGCGCTGAACAGCAGAGCAAGTGGGAGCTCTGAGTTCACATTGCCTGCACCCTCGAAAGTGCCTGCAGAAAAAGTTGCAGGTGTTTTATGTACAGAAGAAAAAAGGAACTTTACGAAGGCTAGTCCTTCTGCCCCACCACCCTCCAGCTCTCTGCAGTCACCCCTCAATTTTCTGGCTGAACAGGCTCTGGCACTGGGGCAGTCCTCTCAGGAGAAAAAACCAGAGAGTTCTGTCTATAAAGAGCTGTCCTGTCAGGTTTCCCTGAGCAAGGGCCTGCCAGAAGGGCACCAGTCCAAAGCAAAACACCATGGTTTGCCACGGACGTCTCATGCACCCCAGACAGCAGCTCCCGTGCCTGGCCCCCAAGTAAAAGTCTTTCATGCAGGCACTCAACAACAAAAGAGTTTCACCCCCCCAGCTCCATTTGTCAGTAAGCTCCAGGGCCCAAAGCCTTCTTCCCCACAGTGTCATCGTTCCCTCATCCAGCTTGTGAAGACGGCAGCCAAAGGCCAGAGCTTCCATTCCTCCACACCAGCCTCTTCAGGAGGCACGCCAGCCTCCAGCAGTAGTTCTCATAAGACCCCAGCCTTGTCCTCCACTGCCCTGAGCCATCCAGCAAAACAGCACTCAGCCAGCTCCTCAGGGCCATCTTATAAGAATAGCCCCTTTGCCGGCTCTATCTCCAAACATGGGATTTCTTCTGGCAGCTCTTCTGTAGGAACACCAGTCCAGAGCTCCACTTCCGGGAATCTGCTCCCTGGTGCACAGCCTGCTTCTACAGGACAGCCTGCCAGCCGACCTGTCCCAGGCTCTGCAGTGAAAAAACCGCCTGTTTCCCAGAAGCTGACCCTGGTGGCCCCTCCGGGGGGTCCAAGTGGAGATTCTAGTGGTGGGACCCAGGGAGTGGCCAAGTTACTGACCTCCTCCCTGAAGCCCAGTGCAGTTAGCAGCGTGACATCGTCTACCTCCTTGCCAGTGAGTATTCTGGTACAGCAGCCACCCTCATGGGTCTTGTGGACAAGGCCACCTGCCTTGCCCTGGTCAGACAGAACTGAAACTGGAGGTTGGGTAGGAACAGTAAACCCAGAAATCATAAGGACTGGCTTCCCGTTTTCCTGTCTTATCTTTTCTGTTGGCATGAATCCCAAGAGAGCCTGAAACTTCTTGGAGGATGAGTGGAGAAAAAGGACTGGTCAGCACTGTATTTGCAGGGAGGCTATGAATCCAGAAGGTGTGGAATGAGCCACAAAACTTTCCTTTCATGGTCTCCTGCCTGTCCCATCTCTCCAGACGAGTTAGTGAAATTAATACTACCTATCAGATCGTTAGTTATGTAGAGATGTTCATACAGTAGGAAGATGAGTACCTTCTAAAAGTGATTCTCCCAATTGGGTTTTGAAGGGCTCTGCAGGTCAGACAAAGGTGATCTGACAGAGTGCAATGAATGGCTGGTGAGGCCTGCCTATAGGAATTAACAGAAATTGGGTGCAGGTTGGGGAAATGGGAGAGAGTATTTTTTCCCCCCCCACTATGTAAAACGACTATTTGGTTGCAAAGAAAAAACTTCAGAAAGGTATGTTCTGCCCTAGCTGGTTTGGCTCAATGGATAGAGCGTCGTCCTGCGGACTGAAGGGTCCCTGGTTTGATTTCGGCCAAGGGCACATGCCTGGGTTGCGGGCTCGATCCCCAGTAGGGGGCGTGCAGGAGGCAGCCAATCAATGGTTCTCTCTCATCATTGATGTTTCTATCTCTCCCTCTCCCTTCCTCTCTAAAATCAATAAAATTTTTTTTTTTTTTTAAAAAGGTATGTTCAGTGAGGTCTCACCTGCTTCTGCCCTATTTCTGTCACCCGACAAGGTAACAATGTCCCTTAGTTTCCAGGATTTTCCCGTTTCTTTCTAAAAACAAAGATTATTACATACAAATGTGTGTGTGTGGCTTATGTATATAAAAATACATATATTTGTACATACCTACATTTGTGGAAGTCTATATATAATATTCTTCCCTTTCTTGCACAAAGGAGGCATATTTAACATCCTGCTTTCTTTCTTTTCTTTTTTAAAAAATATATTTTATTGATTTTTTACAGAGAGGAAGGGAGAGGGAGAGAGAGTTAGAAACATCGATGAGAGAGAAACATCGATCAGCTGCCTCCTGCACGCCCCCTACTGGGGATGTGCCCGCAACCAAGGTACATGCCCCTGACCAGAATCGAACCTGGGACCTTTCAGTCCGCAGGCCGACGCTCTATCCACTGAGCCAAACCAGTTAGGGCATTTCTTTTTTTCTTTTTTTTTTTTTTTTTAATATATTTTTATTGATTTCAGAGAGGAAGAGAGAGAATCATCGATTGGCTGCCTCCTACACGTCCGGGATCAAGCTCGCAACCCGAGCATGTGCCCTTGACCGGAATTGAACCCGGGACCCTTCAGTCCACAGGCCGATGCTCCTATCCACTGAGCCAAACCGGCGAGGGCTTAACATCCTGCCTTGTAAAGTGAACACTGTCCTAGGGGGCATATTAGGCCAGTTTAGAGACTGTTCTCTTTGGGGCTGCAGTCTAGGGTTCCTGCATAAGGAGCAGTCGATGTCCCCTGTTGACAGGTTTGGTTTGTGAGCAGGCCATGGACAGGCTGGAGCTCTGATCCTTTTGTGTGTTTCATCCCCAGAAAGGAACGAGTGGGGCTGTGCTACTGACCAGCTCATCGCCCTTAAATCTGCTATCCTCATCCTACAAGACTGGTGGCCCAAAGCTGCCTGGGGCTGTGAACTCAAACTCCCTGGGGATCATCTCTCCGTTTCCTCTCCGTGTGCTCTCCTTTAGTGCGGACTCCTCTGCTAAAGCAGGGGTCTCCAAGGATGCCATCGTCACGGGCCCTGCCCCTGGGACGTTTCACCATGGCCTCAGCCACAGTAAGTGCTTCTCCCTTTTCTCCCCTCATTTGGAGGCACAGAAGGTGCCCCGGGACTTCTTCTGTGACCAGTGAGTTCTGTTGTGTACTGGGTTCCTGTGTGTGTCTGGTGTGTGGCTGTGGGCAACATTTTCAGGGATCGTGCTGAGCCCTTCCACAGGGTGTTTCACCAGGACTGGCCAGTAGGTTGTCTGGGGCTCTGAATCACCAAGGATGCTTTTCTGTTCTTGTCTTCAATGTGTGTGTCTTGTTCTTTTCTCCCCTCCTGTTTTCTCTCAGGTCTCCTGGCTGGCTTGCACTCCAGCCCGCCCCACACAGCACCTCTCCCACACGCTGCCGTGTCTACCCACGTCCCGCAGAATCTCCCAGGTAATTAATTGCCAGGTGGTCAGAGTGCCATGTGCACTGTGTGTCCTTCCCCTCTCCACTCAGTAGATGCCGTCCGCTGCCAAAGATTTCTGTATCTTCACCTTATTATCACTTGGCTGTCTTGGTTTGTCCTTTCAGGCTCTTGTTCTGTGGGTTCTCAGAATGGGACAGGTTTCCTCCACTTTGTGATTTCCCCTGGTCCCCTGCCACTGGGTCAGCCTTACCCCATGTGATCACAGGGGAAGTCAGGGTGACCTGTGTGCAAGGCAGAGGAATCCCCAACCCTTGGCTAGTTGGGGCACTACAGGCCTTTAAATTCAAGCTGCTACACCTTCCAGGTAGTACCAGCTAACAGAAGGCTCTGTAAATTTAGTTTAAGTGAAAGGGGAAGTCCAAGTAGTGAGAAGTCACAGTGGCAAGGCTTCAGGAGGGACCTTTACCTCTGATGTCAGCATGTATTCAAGAGAGGAGCAGCTGTCAGTTCAGTTCAGATGTAAAGGCAGAGAGAGTTGGGAGCACAACAGGAAGTGGGGCAGTGTTCCCTCTTTCCTTCTCCCGCTTTTCCTCTCCAGAGACCAGTGACTTTCAGAAAGGAGCACTGTATAAGCTCTAGGTTTATAGCTTTGAGAAGCTGGCACCTTTGTCATCAGCAATTGGCCTTACCCTGTGCTAGGACCTGATTCTTAGGTGCAGCTAATGGAATGCTGTTGTAGAGCCTCAGGGATCTTGGTTTTGGCCTACGGCTCTTACTACTCTCTGGAAACGACCAGGGGCCTCATTGGTCAGGGAGAGCCATTCTTCAGGAAGCTGAGCCTGGAGCCGCCCAGGCAGACTGATAACTGGTGGCAGTAAGATGGGATTCATCCAGCTGGGCATGCCTGACACCTGCTGTACTGAGAGCACTGGCCCCGACATGGCTCAAGTCTGTCCCAGATTTTGCTGTGGGTCCCTGGCCCCTGTGTCCTTAAACTGATGCATTTGTAGTGAATGCCAGCAGCCATCTGGGTACAAGAGTGAATTATAAATCTCCAAGATGAAATTGTTGCTTCTCAAAGAAAAACCTAGAGCTAAGCTTGTATCAGCAGTTACTCTGTTTTCCCCTGGAGAAACAGTAAAATGTAGTGTGGACTTGCTCCACAAACTGGTGGCTGCCGCTGTAGCTAAGATTATAATATAGGGGTTGCAGAGCTACATGGGTGAGAGCTTGTGGTTTTTCAAAGAGAGATTGCACTGCCTCTGCTGCTTTCAGGAATGTCACCCTATTAAACAGAGACAATAATGAAGAGCTTTTTGAAATGTGATATTGGTCTGTGGTATTTTCAGCAAAAAAGGGAAAAGTGCTTTCTGGTACCATTTCTTCCCTGTTTTTCCTCTGGGTATTAAAAGGCTATCAGAAAAGCATCTATGCTAAAACAGGCTGAGTAGGCTTTTCTTCTCTCCTTTAGACCTTCTTCAGGCTATAGGATTCCATTGAGTGGTTGTAAATGAGAAGCTGTCTGGACATTTTAATTGTGTGACTTATTTCTGATTTGCTTTTTTTCCTATGTGGACTCAGAATGCTAGTGCCTTTGAACTTGTCTTTATAGAACCTGAGGATCTATTGATGGTGAGAATGTTGATTGCTCCTTGACTTCAGTGTAACTGTCAAACCCCATCATGGAACCCATGTGCCATTGCATAGCTGTAGCCAAGAACAGAAGTGGCCCACATTGCATAGTAGAGTTATTGTCTGTGAACACAGCACTCCATGAGCAGCTGCCTTCATGGTGCTCAGAGGGCTGGGCATGCTGCAGGCTGCTATAAGTGACACACTGAAATCACCTCTGTCAAGTGTTTGTGACTCATTTGAGCCTCAGAATACTCAACATACAGAGGCTTTTGCTATTTCAGAAGTGACCTCCTTAAGGTTTGGTTACTGCTGCCTTAAGAAAATCAGAGATCCTGAAAGATTTATATTGTTTTTGCTCATTCTTTTCCAGATGCTTCTCAGCTTCATGGGAAAGGGGCTGGTGTTCCACGGAAATTGTGACCTCTTCAGAGGAAATGCTGGAAACTGAACTAGTAGGTCTCTGAAAAATCAGATAATCAATACGCTCTTTGTGCTGATGGGTTTTCTTCTGGAGAAGGCGTGAGTGCTAAGTGGAACGTCTCTTGGCACTTGTGACGTGCCTTCACTTGGGAGCAGCCTCGTGCTTCTCCAGAGGTACTGACTGGCCTGGTGATCCGGGCCTCGTGGCTTTGTCGCGGACAATCGTTGGAGGGGCAGCTCTAGGCTGGGAAGTGTACTGGGTCATGTACAGAGCTCTGGTGGCAGGACGAGCATTGGCACACATGTGTTGTAAGTCTGCCCAACCCCCTGGCATTTGGTCAGAGTAACTCGTAGCACTCCACTGGGCAGGGGCTCCTTTTGGCCACACTAGGATCCCTGATGGTCATGGTGTCTATCCCATCCTCAGGCTGTGTGCTCAATGAACAGAAACCCAGACTAATGCCGTAGCTGGGAGACTTACCTTGTCTCGTTGAAAAATACTCAGAACAGCTAGTGTGTGCTCATCATGGGGGCCAGTTTATCCTCTAAACATGACAATGAAGCTCTTTTAAGAGAAAGACCTTTGTAGATTCAACAATTGTAATAGGATTTTTAAAGACACTTATTTTTGGCTCAGTTTTCATCATTACCATCAATGCATTGGATAGAGTGGGACTGTTCTTCACATGTCATATTTTCACACGTCATATGGAAGACATAATCCCAGTGCCTTTATGGTGGAGCAGAATTAGACACACGTCCATTGGGCCCTCTGTGTGGATCTCAGATGAAGACCTTTTTAAAAGATGTCTGTCTACTTAAGACGTAGCCAGTTTTATTTGAGGTTTTTTTTATCATTGCACATCATAATCTGTGCTGTCTTGACTTAAAGGTCATCTGGGTCCTCAAATCCCAGGTCCCAATTCAGCCAGGGCCTCCGTTTTGTTTTTTCAGAGTTCATACAGGTGGACTGCAGAGACCCAAAGGCCTTTGAGGGCAAGGATATGAGAGGTTCCAAGTTACAGATACACATTCCGGCTTATTTAGAAATCATTCTCAGGCAGAGCTGCAGGTGTGGGCCTTTGTGAAGTGTCTGCTGTATAGACAGGCCTTGAAGTCCTAGGGCTCTGCAGGCAGTGGGGCTATGCCTGACTTAAGGGTGACGCACCACTGAGCTTGGAGAGTGCATTAGAGACAGACTTAAGACGATTAACCCCAGAGCTCCCAAGTCATTATGCTGTTCCCATTTAACCACTGGCTGCTTCGTGAGGAGTTTTAGGGCACTTGCCTGTCCTGTGAAGTCTCTGCCACAGGCATGTCTCAACTGACTGCCCCAGCTAAGTGATTTCAAATATTTAGAGAGTAAATAGCCTCCTCAGAATGCAGACCTATGTGGAGACACAGGCAGCTCTTTTGATTCCTGGCACCCAGGGTCCAGTGCTTAGTAACTCATGCTTTATGCTGAGGTTTGGTGTCCAAGGAGCAAGGCCTCTGCTCTGACTTTACATAAGAACCAACACGTTTCACATGGGGCTACATGGATTTCTTATCCCTTTATTATATATATATTTTGCAACTTGGATTTCCAGTTTGTTTACAGAATAGTCTTAGGAAGTAGCAAAAGAGCCAAAGAAGAGATTTGTATTGCTGAGCTCAGAGCCGTGCAGAGACTGCCCATGAGCTCCTTTTCTGCCCGAGACATCCAGTTCCCCTGCAGTGCCCCCTCTTCCCCACATACTATTGAGTGTGCAGCTGGAGCAGAATACCCTCATTTGTAGGAATCTAGTGATGCCTCTTGCCTCAGGGAAACGTTTCTTTGATGGGGAGATTTTTTTCTTGTTTATGCTTTATTTGTGGTAATGAAAGAGTGAATGACTTAAACAGCCATGGCAAGGCAGATCTACAGGCAGAGCGGGCTCCGGGCCTGGGGGCTGCGGTGCTGCAGGACTTTCCTTGGTGCGGCCGTTTCTTAAGTGTGAAAGGGGCTGTGGCTTTGTTGCAGCCACTAGGTTGGTATTAGGGGGTGTTGTGGAAATTGTTAATCTTGTATAAAGCAACTTAATAAATTGTTTCAAGGTTTCCAATACATTGTTTCTCATTCTTTTTGCCATATCTGCTAATAATTCTTTCTCCCATAGGAACTGTAAGTGATTGGGACTGGTAAATGGATATCCATATGTGATATCCTGGCTGAAAACCAAGAGGGAGTATCGGCAATAAACCACACATGCAAAAGAGGAAGAAACACACTTAGCATAAAATTAGAGTCAAGCCACCAGGTGTTTATTTTTTGCGCTGTAAGGTGGAGTTCCCTATTTCTTTCTGATGTAATATAGGAGATACAGAGAACCTGAAATTAATTTGGTGAAAAATCAACTGTGTAGTATACCTAAGTACCAATTAGAGAATAAGCAAGACTTGTAAGGCCCTGAAGCTAAGGCTAACAGCAACACAGTCCACAACGAAAACACTTTAATTTCAGAACCAGAAAAGTCTTGATTGGTGTGTTCTCCTGGGACAGTCAGGCTGACAGAGGGCCCTGTGCTGTTTTCTTTGCGCCTTCTCTGGCACAGATCCCAGATCTGTCTCACCATTAGAAGTCTGGCGGAAAGTTGGCTCTCAGCCAGACTCCTGGAGTGGTGTGAGTGCAGGTCGGCAGCCCTAAGGGGCCCAGTCCTTCGATGAATGGAAGGGTGTGTAGAAGGGAGGCCTTTCTGCCCTAGAGTTTCCCCATCTGGTGTGCGAAGGCCAGTGCTGCATGGAGTGGCTCGCTGATCTGCCTCAGTGGTCTTGTGCTTTAGCAGTGTTCGGATTGCTTCCAGGTTTCCCACAAGGAGTCTTTTGATGGGAGTGTGTAGGAAAAGGGAGAGAAAAGAAGGGCTTTGTGATTTTGAATCATTGGAGGACGAAGCAGGTCTCTCACCTGGGTTAAATGATGGTGCAGCCAGTGACCATTCCACTTGTACATGAGCTATACTCTTGAGTAGCTTGGCTGAGAAGGCATGGGTGGCATGTTCAGCTCCGCACGGATTAGGAACCTGCACAGGGCGAGGGAGAAGAAGGTTTGGGGTAGTAGAGAGCCAGCGTCAGCTTCCAGGAGACTGAGGGGCAGGGCTGTGCCTACTTCTGCCCAGACACCAGGACGGCCAGCTCCTGGATGGACATATCCTTGTTGACATATCGGTCATACTGAGCAGGGGTCAGCCTCCCATTCTGTAGGGCCTCTTCAATGGAGAACTTCTTGCCAGACTTCCTGTCGTGGATCACAGAGGACTCCCCGTTGGGACCCTTGACTGATATTTCCTCCCAGTCGCACTCCTGACTTCTGAGTTTCACAAACATGTTCCAGTCGATGAGGCCAGCCCGATGGGCTTCCTCCGGGGACAGCTCCCGGCCCGTGTCAGGGTCGATGACCACAATGGAGCGCCGCAGATGGTTCTCCCTCTGCTCCCTCTTGACGGCCACGGAGCCCAGGCGCTTCTGCAGCTCATCGATCTCAAGATCTTTGTCTTTGGAGAGCCTTTTGAGGTCATCCAGCTCTCTCTCCAAGGACCATAGTCTGGAGTCGAGGTTTGTCCCAGAGTCCACTGTGGTCATGTTTCTCAGGTCCCGTGTTTCCGTCGCCGCCATTTCAATTTCTGTTTGGAGCCTTCGGGTCTCCAGCTCCAGGTTTTGCCGCTCCAGCTGTAGTTTGTGGTTTTCTTCCCTGAGAAAGTCCAGCTCCTTGGATGACTTGGAGTTGTGGAACTCCAGTTCTGACAGCTTGGCTTCCAGTCGGCCCACCTCAGCGTCCAGTTCCCTCTTGCTCCGGCTCTCCTCCTCCAGGCTGCTCTTGAGCTTCTGAATTTCCTGTTCAGTGTCACCTTTCTCCACCTGGACGCTTTCAGAGAAGACCACCTTTTCCTTGACCTCCATCTTCTCCAGGTTGATGAGCTTCTTCTTTAGGGTCTCCAGTTCACTCTCCAGGACCTGCCGCCGGTGCCTTTCCTCCTCCAGCTGGAGCTTGAGCAGGGAGTGCTCCCGGGCCTGCTGGGGGTCCTGCTGTAGCACTACTTTCTGCTTGTGGGTCACCTTCTCTTGGGCTTCCCCCTCCTCCTTTTCCAGGTCAGCCAGCCGTTGCTTCAGGCGCTGCACCTCCAGCTCGGCCTCCCTGCGCGCCTGCCGTTCACGCTCCAGCTCCTCCAGCTGTCGCTCCAGCTCGGCCCGCCTGCGCTGTAGCCGCCGCAGCTCCCCGCGGAGGTGGTCGATCTGCCGGAGCTCCACGTCAATGCTCTGGGTGAAGGCATCCACCTCAGCTCGCAAGCTTGGCTCCTCCTCATACCTGACTACCTCCTGTTGGACCACCTTTTCCTTCACCTGGGAAAGCTCCTCCTCCTTCTGTTTGATTTTCTCCTCTTGGGAAGCCCTCTCCCTTTCCAGGTCCACCTGCTTTTTCTGTTCCTCTGATAGTCTGGCCCTCAAAGACTCTACTTCCTCTTTGGTTTGGGGGTCTTCCTGAAACTGAAGGATCTCCTGGACTACCTCTTTGGTCTGTACCTGGGGTTTGGTGTCTTTCAGAGACTGGATCTCTTGCTTCAGCTGGTAGATCTCTAAATCACACCTTTCGATGAGTCTGGTCTTGTCCACGATCTCCTCCCGGAGCCTCTGGAGCTCTTTCTCCATTTCAGGGTCAGTCTTGTACTTAATGACTTCCTTCGTCACCTCTCTGACTTCCACCTGCGGGCCCCGCCTCCGCAGTGCCTCCAGCTCGCCTTGGTAGCTCTTGAGCTGTTCCTCGGCACCCCGGTACTTGCGCTCCTGCTCCACAAGCTCCAGGCGGAGGTTGGCCACTTCGCTCTCTGCCTTGGGGTCTGGCCGGACAATCTCACGCACTTTCTCCTGCACCACCACCTTGGCGTTTTCCTCTTCCAAGGCCCAAATCTTTCGGAGCAGCTCACTCTTCTCCCTCTGGTGGGCACGAGCCTTGGCAGCCTCGTCTTCATACTGGCGTTTCAGTTCGCCGGCCTCCCTCTCAACTGCCATGTCCTTTTCCACCTTGAGCACCTCCTTGACAGTGACCTTCCCCTCAGCCATGGCCCTCTCCTTCTCCAGTCTCTTTAGCTTGTCCTGCAGAAAGCTCAGCTCCTCCTCCTGCTTCTCCCTGCGCTTGCCCTCCTGCTGCTGGTCCTCCTGCAGCTGCCGGTACTCTGCCTCCAGCTGGGGGTCGTTCTGCAGTTTCACCACCTCCTTCTCAGTGACCTTCTCCCTCGCCCGGCTCTTCTCCTCAGCCAGGGCCGCAATGCGCTGCTGCAGGAGGACCGCCTCTGCTTCCCGGGTGCCCTTCTGCCGCCTTAGCTCCTCCAGCTCCTCCCTCAGCCTCAGGACCTCGTCAGCCTGGGCTCTGTCCGGCTCGATGCGCAGGACCTCCTTGACTATGTACTCCTGCCCGCCGTTCCTGGTCTCCTGCTCCAGGGCGCGTAGCCGCAGCTGCAGCGCCTCCAGCTCCTCCTGAAGCAGCTGGTTCTTGTGCTGCTCCTCCGTCAGCGTCCGCTGCATCTGCTGGAAGCTCTCCTCAAGTGCAGGGTCCGGAACCTTCTTCAGCACCTCCTTCCTCACCACTGCTTCCTGGGGGTTCTGATTCTGCAGAATCTGGATTTCCTCCTGGGCACTCTTGACTTCCTTCTCCAGCTGCTGCCTCCGCTCAGTTTCCTCATCCAACTCCTTCTGGATCTTCCATGATTCCTCTGCTCTGGAGCCTGGCTGGCTCCCTTGCTGACTCTCATGGGTCACTCCTACCTCTGGCTGCTGGGAAGGAGAAGACAGTGCATGGTTAAAGCTGGACTCTCCCTGTAAACAGGTCAGACTGGTGGTTCTCTGATCTCCAACTGCTGGGTTCATAGGAGTTTCTAGGGTTACTTTTAAAAATGGTAAAACAGCTGGTTTAGGTTTTCTAAAAATTCATCTGGTAAAATATTTTAAAACCATAGAAGAGTGTGAAAGGAAATCAGTCTTCCACCTCTGGTCCTGTCCTATTGCTAGAAGGGTATCTGTCATCTTATGACAAGTATATTTTCAGTGTGTGTCAAATGTTTATTTTTCTGCACAAATGGTAAGTCCCCTGTTCTGCACTCTTATTGCACTTAATCTAGATAGAGGAAATTTCACAGCAGCACAGAGAGCTCTACTTCACTGTTTAATAACTACATGTGGACAGACCATAATTTAATTACCCATTGCTGATGAGTATTGAGTTGCTTCCAGTTTCTTGTTATTTCAGTGCTATCATAAACATTCTGGACTTTAAACATGCTACCTCTACTAGGTACTCTGCAAATGTCTGTTGGAGGGAATATATAGGTTACACTCATGTCAACAGAGGCACTGGCTTGTGCCAGTATTTGCACTGGTGCTGCCCAGCGTGTTTGCAAGGGACACTCCCCCTAGTTTACAGGCTGTTTCTTTGAGGCTGAAGGAGTCTGGTTTCTCACCTGCTGGAACAGTTTTGAGTAGAATGTGTTACACTAAGATTCATTACCTGTCTCAGTAGATTCAGAGCAAACTCCAGGTTCTGCAGCCTCTGTCTGTTGATGGCGTTAACTTCGGTGAACTTGGCAGTAAGAGTCGCTTCCTGTAGGGGAGCATTCAGCAAATAGGAGTCAATAGATTGAGGGGGAAAGAGCCAGGATGGGTTTTGAAAAGTTTGGCATTTGGGGATAGAGGGTAGCTTCTTGCCCCTTCCTACTACAGTCATCTGGTGGAGAGAACACTGGGTTTAGAGTCAGAAGTCTAATTCCCAGTGGCCTTGAGCAGATGTCTGTTTGAACGTTGATATTCTTGTGTATAGGGGAAATAACGTCGGCTTCTTATGTATTAGGCAGGGGGAGCAGAGTGGGAACCTCCCTAATCCATGGCTCTGACCCAGATACCTCCAGCAAGCTGTCTTTCTAGGTATATCAATGTCACTGCCCCAGAAAAAGTTCATTATCTTCTCTTACAAAACCTGTTTGCACCCAGGAAAGCTCTCAGCCCAGTTTCCATGTTATGCCTGCCTCTCCGAGGCCTGCATGCCATGCTCCTTGGAAGGCTGCGCAACTCTGAGAACACCTACCCACAGAGCTCACCTCTTCCCTCACTTTGGCAGCAGGGGACTGGAGCCTTGCTCTCTTGCTCACGTGGCTGCTCCTTCCATTCTCCAAGTCAAGAAGGGACCTTAGTTTCTCTGCTTCTAACTCATAGTCCTGGGGGAGAGACATGGCAGAGGGCAGACTAGGTCAGTTGACTGCAGAGGTCTTCTGCTCAGCTGCACTCTGTACTGACGGCTAGGAGTTTTTGAGAACCTTCAATACATCAACAATACAAAGCTATGTCTCTCAACAACATGTGAGATAAGAAAAAGTATGCCCACAGTTCCCTCTCCCCAGAGGGCTCCCTTCAGGCCTTCCCTTCATGCTAGACTTTCTCCATTTGTCTCATGTTGCCCCTCCTAATCCTCTGGGTTATCAGTTGGACAACTTTATAATCCATCAAGTGGATGGATGACAATTTACCTAGCCATTCCTCTATTATTGGACACTTAGGTTATTTGTAGTTTGTCTATTTTGCTATTATAAATAACTAGAGGCCCGGTGCATGAAAATTCATGCACTGGAGGGGGTGTCCCTCAGCCCGGCTTGCCCCCTCTCACAGTCTGGGAGCCCTCAGGGGTGGGAGGTGACCCAGCGATGAGGGGAAGGCGACACTCCCATCACACCTCTGCTGCTGCCACTGCCAGCAGCGCCTCGGCCGGCCCTGGTTACCTGAGCCTCGGGTGGCCCTGGGCGGCTGGGCAGCCACCATCCGAGGCTTGCTGGTGCCTCGGGCCGGCCCTAGGCAGCTGGGGGTTTGAGGGGACTGGGGGACTCCGGAGGCAGGCGTGGGGAGCGGTCAGACCCGCCTGGGGGTGGGTCCAGCCACTCCACGTGCCTGCCGCCCTGGGCATCGCCATCTTGTGGCTATGGGCGCCACCATCTTTGAGGGTGTGACAGTCAATTAGCATATTCCTTCCTTATTGGCTGTGGGCGCCACCATCTTTGTGAGGGTGTGGTGGTCAATTAGCACATTCCCTCTTTATTCGATAGGATGCTGTTACAATGATTTTATTTATCCTATATTATTGTTCTGTATTTTTTCAATTAGGATAAATTCCCCCCAGTAGAAAACCCTTCTCTGGTATTTGATGCCTAGTACCATATTATTTTCCCAAAGGGCTGTGCCAGTGACCCTGCCAGGCCTAGTGCTTCTCTTCCCAGAGACCCTGATGTCTCTGGGCGGGACTTCGCTTCTCACCTTGACAGCTTGCTGGTACTGCTGGGAATGAGCACAGACTTCCTGAACTTCCTGTTCTCTTCTTGCTATTTCATCCAGCAGGTTCTGTAAAACAACAGAGACTTTCAAAACAAAACAAAAAAAGAACAACCTTGATAAGTTAGCTAGATTCCTTAAATCTGAAATTCTTCTTCTATTGTACAGAGTGAATGGCTTCCTTGTATGCATGTGTTGGTTACAAAGGCAATTCTAAGGACCGGTGAAGAAGGGCCAAGATTATCTTTGCCAGGAAAAGAACGTTTACTGCGTGCTTCAAAATGTCAGGCATTGTTCTAATATGTAACTTAGATGACCTCATTTAATCTTCCAACAACCCTGTGAGGTAAGTACCATCATTATCCAGCTTATAAGTGAGGAAACCGAGGCACAGTGAGGTTCAGTGGCTTGCCTGAGGGGCACAGCTAATAGTGAACTGGCATTTGACTTTAGGCTGTTGGGTTCCCATGTTCCTCCTCCCTCACACTATTGTCATTGCTGCCTTCTGAGGACCCAGGACTCTGAACTTTGAAAATGGGATTTTTCCCCATGCGGGGGTCTCATATTTTTGTAGCCATTCACTCATTCAGCCAGCCTGCACTGAGTGTCCACTCTGGGCCAGGACCCATGCTGGGTACTGAGGAGGGAAAAGTGAGCAAGACTGTCCTTGTTCTCAGAGTTAAGTGCTGGGAGCCAGGCAGGGCCAAGGTCCCGTGAGATCACAGCTGTGCCAGGGCAAATAGCAGCCACTCCTGGTTCTCCTCCACAATAAGGAATGACTGACCTCTGACCCCACCTTGTGACTCTGCCTGTGAATGCAGAAGCAGTTGTCTTACTTTCTGATTCTTCAGCTTGGTTTCCATCTGGTTGAGGCTGTCTGTCTCCTGGGGCTCATAGCTTGGGGTGTTGGACAAGAACTGGAGCATGTGGTCGCAGCCTCTGCGGTAGTCATCATAGGCAGCCTTGGCACTCCGCAGGCTCTGGGCCCTACAGGAGCAAAGCTGGTCAGGCCTCTGGCACAGCGAGAAGATGTCTCACTAAAACCTTCCCCTGTCCCTGCCCAGCCGGAGTAGCTCAGTGGTTGAGCTCAGTGTGGCCCATGCACCAAGAGGTTACAGTTCGATTTCTGGTCAGGGCACATGCCCGGGTTGTGGGCTTGACCCCTGGTGAGGGGCATACAGGAGGTAGCTGATCAATGTTTCTCATTGATGTTTCTATCTCCCTTTCCCTTCCTCTTTCTCTAAAAATAAAAAATAAATTAAAAATAAAAAACAAAAAGCTTCCACTGTCCCTTTTAAATGAGTCCATCTGTGTTCTTTGTGTGTGTTTTCATTTTTTAAAATGTGTGTGTGTAGGGGGGTAGCGGACAAATGTAATTTAACTAGAAATAACCTGCACATTCACTAGAAAGGGAATAGTTAAGCAAATTATGGAATGTTAAATTGGAGTACTCCCTGGCCTCTGTGAAGAACAGGTAGGTAGGTCCACATGTACTGACATGCAGAGATACTGTGTACTACAGACCTAAAGAACCCACAGGGCCAGGGAGGAATCACAAGGGAGGTTAGGAAATATTCTGAACTCACAAAAATAAAAACATACCAAAATGTGTGGGACACAGCAAAAACTGCTGAGAGAGAAAAGTATGGGATTAAATGTTTGTATTAGAAAAGAATGCTCTCAAATCAACAATCTAAGCTTCCACCTTACCTTAAGAAATAAAAAGAGCAAATTAAATTAAGCAGCAATAAGGAAATAATAAAAAGCAGATATCAATGCAACCGGAAACAAGAAAAACGGGAAAAATCATTGAAACCATAGCCAGTTCTTTAAAATGGTCAATAAATTGGAGATCCAAGATGGCGGCGTAGATAAACATCTGGGCTGCTGCCGTCCACAACAGTTTCCAAAACAACTAAAAGACAGAACGTCTATCACCCAGAACCACGGGAAAGCTGGCTGAGCGAAACCTCTACAACTAGACCGAAAGAGACGGGAGCCATCAGGACACAAACGCTGAAAAACTGAGGTACAGGGGAGCGCGCGTGCGTTAGGAGCTGGCGGCGGAGCCCAGCTGGAGGCGGGCGTTGCTTTCTTCAATCCGAAGAGAGACAAGCCCCCAATCTCTCTGAAATCCAGTTTCTGGGGAGAGATTGGGCTGTCTGCCATTGGGTCGGAGAGTGTGGGTGGCTTACTAGCAGAGCTGCGTGGAGGTAGAATTGTTGGCTGCGCCGGGGCGCGAGACGGCGGGGATGTGGTTGCAGGACGCGGTTGGAGGCGGCTCACTGCCAGCCATTGCTGTTTGACACGCCCTAGCCTAGTGACGCCCTGAGACTCCGCCCCGCACAATCTACAAACACACCCAAGTTCCTAGCAGCGGCTTTTGCATATGAATGGCCTTCTCTATTGCAGTTTAAACTAGTAAACTTGCAACCTGGTACAGACAGCTCCAAGGCCTCCAAGCTCCAAGCAGGGAGGAGAGGGCCGCGATTCTAGCTGTAGCTCCTGCAGGGTAGCCTCAGACAGCAGCTGAACTGCACCCCATTGGAGATCCAGAAGCCAATGCACCTAGTGGTCAGTGTGAGGCACCAGATTTCAACTCCTTGCATCCGTAAGTGACACATTCGGGAGGTGGACTCAGTGAGCACCAAAGCCCCACTAAAACAAGCTCTGTACCACAAGCGTCTCTCCAGCGCAGCAGTGCTTCCATTATAGACACAGCAGGTCCTCACAGCCAATGGGCCTGGAGGTCAATTCCTCCCAGTGTACCAACAGCAATCAAGGCTTTTAACTACACCAAGACTTTGCACTCAGCCCACAAAGGGTGACCACCTAGGGTGATTGGGGAAGCTGAGCTACCAGCCCTTATAGGTCACTGACCACACAAAGCCACTCCATCAACACAGGGAGGCAGCCAAAATGCGGAGACACTGAAGTATGTCACGAATAGAAGAGATGGAGGAAAGTAAACTACTGGACAACACAGTGTTCAGAACCACATTTATAAGGTTACTCAAGAATCTTCTAAAAACTGCTGAGAAACTTTAAGAGACCTTCAAGGACCTTAATGAGAATACCAAATAAATGGAAAAGGACCAGTCAGAAATTATGCACACACTGTCTGAAATAAAGAATATACAGAAACTCAACTGTAGGTCACCGTACCCGAAGAGTCAAACCAAAGATCTGGAATATGAGGAAACAAAAAACACCCAACCAGAGAGGCGGAAAGAAAGAAGAATCCAAAAGTGTGAAGATAGCGTAAGGAGCCTCTGGGACGGCTTCAAGCGTACCAACATCTGAATTTTTGGGGTGCCAGAAGAAGAGAGGGAGCAAGATACTGAAAACCTAGTTGAAGAAATAATGACAGAAAACTTGCCCCACCTGGTGAAAGAAATAGACTTACAAGTTCAGGAAGCGCACAGAACCCCAAACAAGAGGAATCCAAAGAGGACCACACCAAGACACATCATAATTAAAATGCCAAGGGCAAAAGGCAAAGAGAGAATCTTACAAGCAGCAAGAGAAAAACAGTTAGTTACCTACAAGGGAGTACCCATACGACTCTCAGCTGATTTCTCAACAGAAACTATGCAGGCCAGACGGGAGTGGCAAGAAATATTCAAAGTGATGAACAGCAAGAACCTACAACCAAGATTACTCTACCCAGCAAAGCTATCATTTAGAATTGAAGGTCAGACGAAGAGCTTCACAGACAAGAAAAAGCTAAAGGAGTTCATCACCACCAAACCAGGATTACATGAAATGCTGAAGGGTATTCTTTAAGAAGAGGAAGAAGAAAAAAAAGGTAAAGGTAAAAATTATGAACAAAAAGACATCAAATACATACCTACCAACAAGTGAATCTAAAAATCAAGTGAATAAAAAATCTGAAGAACAGAATGGACTGGTGAATATAATAGAATCAGGGACATAGAAAGGGAGGGGATGGACAATTATCAGGGGGAAGGGGGTCTGAGGGGTGCAGAAAGAGATGGGACAAAAATCTTACACCTATGGATGAAGACAGTGGCGGGGGGTAAGGGCATGGGGTGGGGTGGGGTGGGGAATCAGGTGGAGGGGAGCTATGGGGGGGGGGAGGAACACCTGTGATAATCTGAACAATAAAGATTTATTTTAAAAATAAAAATAAAAAAAAGGTCAATAAATTGATAAAAGAGAATGTATATATACAATGAAAGAAGATTTAACATCAGGAATGATAGGGGATATAGCCTCAGAACCTACAGGTAGTGATTAGAGAATATTATGAAAAATTTTATTCCAATAAATTCAACAACTTGATGAGATGGATAAATTCACTGAAAGACACAAGAGTGAGATGAGCCCTGGCCAGTGTGGCTCAGTTGGTTGAACATCGTCCTGTGCATGGAAAGGTCACCAGTTTGCTTCCCAGTGAGGGCACATACACAGGTTTCAGGTTCAATCCCCATTCAGGGTGCCTGCAGGAAGCAGCTGATTGATGTTAGTCTCTCACATCAATGTTTCTCCCTCTCCCTCTCCTTACTAAATAGTATATATTTAAAGAGGTTGAATTTGTAGTTAAAATCCTTCTCACAAAAAATAAGTTGCAGGCCGAAACCGGTTTGGCTCAGTGGATAGAGAGCGTCGGCCTGCGGACTCAAGGGTCCCAGGTTCGATTCCGGTCAAGGGCATGTACCTTGGTTGCGGGCACATCCCCAGTAGGGCTTGTGCAAGAGGCAGCTGATCGATGTTTCTAACTCTCTCTTCCTCTCCCTTCCTCTCTGTAAAAAATCAATAAAATATATTTTTTAAAAAAAATAAGTTGCAGGCCCAGACAGCCTCACTGGAGAATTCTTCCAAGCATTTAAGGAAGTGATAATCAGTTCTATACAAACTCTTCCAGAAAACAGAAGAGGAGAAGGGAATACTTAACTTACTCGTGAGGCTTATAAAATATATGACAGGAAAAACACCAAGATACAGTGCCATGATATATTGTCATTCATGTACAATATTTGTGCCGCTTACCCCAGCTTGTACAGAACGCTTTTTGGAAGGGTTCATAAGAAACTGGTAGCAGTGTTTACCTTGGGAAAATGGGGCTGGTCATTAACCAGTTAACTGCCACGCATCCAAAACGGAAACCATCCTTAAGTCTATAGGCGCTTATGGCGTACACAGGGTTATAATTACTTTGTTTTACTTTGTATACATGTTACTTTTTCAAAAAGAAATTATTTAGAAAACAGCCTTTGGTGGTATCAGTTGAGCATTTTGGCCTCAAGGCAGATTAGCTCAGCCAGGCCACCCAGGCCCCTCACCTGAGCTCAGCCTGCTGGCGGAGGTTGTCGAAGCGCTGGCCCAGCTTGTGCACCTCGGCCTCCTGGCGCTCCAGGTCAGGGCAGTGCTCCTGGAAGCGGCTGGCCAGGGAGCTGGAGCACTGCTTGGCGGCCTGCAGGTTCTGCTCCACCTCACTGAGGAGGGACTTCTGGGCCTGCAGCTCAGAAGCCATGGCCTGTGGGGTGGAGAGGAGCCAGTGGGCAGGCGCTGTGGTCAGCTCGCAGGGGCCAAGGCAGCACTGCCCAGGTGCTTGGGGACACCTGTTTTGTGTGAGTGTGTGGGGGGCGGGACGGGGTGTTGGGGAGGGGTTAATGCCTGGGTATGGGAAGGGACTGGGGCCTTGCCTCTGAGTTTCTCCTCACATCTGGTGGCCATTTCTACAAAGTTCCATTTTGTTACAATGAACAAAACCTGGAAAAACTATAAATCCTGTGGCTGGCAGCATGTGCCCGGTGATGCTGCACCCAGGACTAGAATGGCCTGCTGCTCTCCAGCCTCCAGGCCCATGTCCCCACACTCACCGCCAGCTCCTGCCTCTTGCTGTCCAGGGCACGGCCACTCTCAGGCACTGTGTCGTCCTGGGTCAGCTGTTTCTCATATGTGGCCAGCACCTCCCAGCCCTCCTGCAGGCTCTTCTCCAGGCAGTTGGCAACAGCAACCCTGAGGACACAGGTCAGGAGTGAGGGGGTGCCGGCCTGGCCCCCTGACCCCAGCTGACCTCCCTGCTGCCCGCCTGACACCCACTTCTCCTGGGCCAAGTCCAGCAGCTGCACCAGGCGCTCGTATCTGCGGTTGGTGTCCTCCACCCGGGTCCTCAGCAAGGGTGTGCTGCCACTGCCCGGAAGGGCCTGCACGAAGGCCTCGCACTCGGCTGTGCTGTGAGCCTTCTCAGGCTCGATCTGCAGCAGCTCGTTGGTGATGTTCTGTGGAGACCAGAGGCCCTCCTGTTGGCCACAGTTGGGCATCCTCCTCCCCCAGTGGCCTGCCAGCCTCAGGGAGCAGGGGAAGCTGCTGGGGGGAGCAGCTCTGATGGAAATGCGAGGCCTGGGCCCTGCCTGGGAGCCTGCGTCTGCATGTGTACTGAGCACCCTGGGCATTCTGCACCAAGCAGGGGACTCACAAGGGAATGAAATGAACAGGCAGTTACCCAGCACTCGCTGTTCCAAGTACCACACATGGTGATTTCATTCATTGTTGGGGGCAACCCATGGGGGAGGCACATTTTCTCTCCCTGTTCACAGCTGGGGATCCAAACAGCTTAGGAAGGGACGTGGCGGGGCCTGGCCTCTGCTCCCACCCTCTACCGGGCATCCTCTCGGCCTTGACTCAGCCTCTGTCAGCCGTGATGTGAGGCCCCTTCTCCAAGCCCAGTTCCTCCTCTGTAAACCAAGCACGGTCACCCCTGCCGCAGAGCACCAGGGCTCAGGCACCTCCTGATCCCCGGCCTAGCACAGCCCCCGCCCCCCATGACTCAGGAAGTCTTGTGACACATGGCAGGTCCCCGCTGAGCACCAAGACCCCTGTGGAGATGAGAGCTTGAGCAGGGGCCCCAACCTGGTGGTACCTTGAGGTCTTTGGCCCGCTGGGCACTGTCCTGCACAGCCCGGCCTTGTTCCAGCGGTGGCCGAAGGATCCCTGTGATGGCCTTCTCCTGCCGGTCTAAGTCACTGGCCACCTTGTCCAAGCCTGCCAGCAGCTGCCGCCCCTGCAGGTCAGAGGCGTCTGCCGGAGGGAAATCAGAGTTGGATGTCAGTTGGGGGCATGAGTCCCAGGGAAGGGGCCTAGGAGGCCAGTTGGGACCTTCAGGGCTGGCTCAGCCTCCCCTATCCCTGCCATGCCTGACCCATGCTGTCCCTTTGGCAGCACCGACCATGGGTCCATTGCCTCCTCCCCGTCCCCCACAGACTGGGCAGTGGCCCTGGCACCCACCTCCAGGGTTCTCTGCCTTGAGCACCTCGTGCCGCTGCTGGAGTGCATTCCTGGTCCCGACTGCCTTCTGCCGCACGCTCCGGTACTGGCTGCCCAGGCTGTGAGAGCAAAAACGGACTGGACCCAGGGCAGCCTACTGCCCCTGCACCCACAGGCGCCAAGACCCTGGACTTTGGCTGGGCCAACAGCCCAGAGGAGTCAGGCAGCCATCAAAATGCTTTGAAAAGTTAAATCACAACACATATAAAGGTTTGCTGAAACGCTGGCCTGTCTTTGCTCGTGGGTTCAGGTGGACCCTTTCCTTCCTTTGCCTCTTTCTTTCTCTCTTCTTCGTAGCAAGTCTTACTTCCTAAAATCATCTTGTTTGTTCCTTTGCCTTCCCTTCTAAGATGTTACCCCTGAGGGAACAGTACACAGATGCTCAATAAATACTTGCTGAGCCCTGTACCGGTTTGGCTCAGTGGATAGAGAGTCGGCCTGCGAACTGAAAGGTCCCAGGTTCGATTCCGGTCAAGGGCATGTACCTTGGTGGCGGGCACATCCCCAGTAGGGGGTGTGCAGGAGGCAGCGGATCGATGTTTCTCTCTCATCAATGTTTCTAACTCTCTATCCCTCTCCCTTCCTCTCTGTAAAAAATCAATAAAATATATATTAAAAAAATAATAAAATACTTGCTGAATGAATAAATGAAGCATTCCTAGAGTCACTCACTCAACAAAGTTCTTGGGTCTTCACTTTGCACCAGGTACTGAACAAGGCCCTGGAGACAGTAAACCTCAAGGAGCCCCTGCCAGGAGACTGACCCTTACACGAAGCATCCTGATCAAGAGCAGGGCGTGCGCGGGAGGGAGGAGGTGCACGAGAGCTGAGAGGCAGCAGCACTTCGGGAGCCAGGGGTTAGGCAAGGGGGCAGTCAGGGAAGGCTTCACAGAAAAGGTGACCCTGGAGCTGAGTCAAGCCGAGAGGCTTGAGCTGACCAGGCAATGAGTAGGTGTCCAGGTAAAGGGAACAGCATGTGCAAAGGCCCAGAGGCACTCCCAGAGAAAGTGCTTACGGAACTGTGCCCACAGCTGGACAATCACACACAGCAAGTCAGCCTGGCCAACAGGATCCGCCCCCGCCCACTGATCTGCAGCACTCCACGTGGGTACAGGTGTGGGGGTGTTACCCAGGGCAACAAAGGGGCCCAAGGGGTGGGGCCAGTCCATGCTGGCTACCTCCTGAGCCTGTACCTGTCGGCCAGAGCCAGGGCCTCGGGGTCGGTGGGTGGGATCATGAAGCAGACGGCGGGGGCGGTCAGCGTGTTTCCCGCGCTGTCAGTGAGGTCCCAGCTCTCTCCGTTGTTCCTCTGCAGGGTGTAGCTGTAGCCCCTTGAGATCAGGCCCTGGCATGGGCAGGCCGAACAGTGAGAAGGCACAGAGAGACCTGCCTTGGCTGGTAGCCTGGGAGCCCAGAGGCCACCTTGGTCCTGCCCACCAACTCTGGCACCTGGGGAGTCAGCCCGTCTCTCAGATCCTTCCCAAGACATCGTCCCCTAGTTGGGAAGGACTAGAACTCCCCCCATTCCCATTCCATGTGGCCTCTCCCTTCTCCATTCCCAGTCCTTTACTACTCAGGATGGACGTGTGACTCAGGCCCGCCAATGAGAGAATGGCATTATCCCCTGACACACACCACCAGTGACTGGTTGAGGCTGACATGAGTCAAATTGGGCCACTGAGAACCCTCCCTGGCACTCCTGCTGGAATGACTGGGGTTGCTAAGCTGATAGCACACAAGGCCAGGGCAGCTAACGGGGGGGAGGGGGGCGGCACGCAGGCCTGGCAGAGAATGACCCCAATGACGGGCACAGGTTCCTGAAAATGTTTGAGGCCCTCATTCAGCAAGGTCACCCCTAAGACCTTCCAGTGACACATAAAAGAGGCATATTTGGGCCCGGCCTGCCTGGGGCACCTGGGCAACAGCTCACCTGGTCACCCTCGAAATCACAGAGCGCCTCCACGGGGATGGGCTTGAGCGGCGTCTCCCGGCGGTACTTGAGGGGCACCACCTGCTGCCCTCGCTTCTGCAGGCCCTGCACCACGTGCTCATACTTGTCCAGAGCCTTCTCCTGGTCCTGAGCACGGGGAATGCCACTGTGAGATCATGCAGCCTCCCCCGGGGGGTGGGGGCCAGGCAGCAGGGGAGAGCTGTGGGGGGCCGGCTCGGGGCTGAGGTCAGGGAGGGGACACCTGGAGTCACTCATGGGACCATCACTCACATCCAGCTCCCGAAGCAGCAACTCAATCTGGTATCGGTCCTTGAAGTCAGGACTGTATTTTTGGTTCAGGTCTGAATCCACCTTGCGTAGCAGCTCCTGAGCATCCTTCACGTCTTTGTGGAACTAGGAGACCAGGTGGCCCAATTACGAACATGAAGCCACTAGGACGCCTGAGCTAATCCTGGCTGTGGCTGCAAGTCCAATCCCAGTTGGGGCTGGGCCTCCCACTCACCCTGAGTCCACAGGCTCGTGGACACCCAGCCCGCCCAGGCCTGGCTCCCAAGAAGGCCTCACAGGAAGAAGCCAGGTCCCTTCCCGCCCGTCCACGTGACCACCTCTGCGACCTGTTAACTTTCAAGTGCACACCGATGACCTTTGGTGCTCTTACATTTCATTCCTCTTTGTGCCAGGGTCACCCTGATAATGCTATGCTTTCATTTTTGATACATGGAAGACAAGCCTCCCCACTTTGTTCTAGAAAGTTCTCCTGCCCATTCTTTAGTTCATCAACTCTGGAATCACTCATTGTCAGCTGTCCCCTGGACTGCAGCCACGGATGGCACTTTGGGATGCTGTGAATCTCACGGCCCAGCAGGGCTCAGACACCGAACCAGGAGTTACAGAAGGGTCATCTGAGTTCAAGCGTCCCCAGACCGCACAATCATTAGTCACCCGCCGCTCTTCCTAAAAAACACATTCCTATGAAACAACCGGTCTCCATCAACAGATGAATGGGTAAACACGACGTGGTCTGTCCACGCAGGGGAATATTATATGGCCATAAAAAGGAACGGCATTCTGATTCATGCTACAACGCGGATGACCCTTGAAAACATGCTCAGTGAAAGAAGCCACCAAGGCCACAGAGCCTGTGATTCCACTTATATGCAATATCTAGAACAGGCAACCCGGAGAAACAGACCAGAGGTTACCCGGGGCCGGGGCAGGGAGGAATGGGGAGTGTCTGTTAGCGGGCTCAGAGCTCCCGTTTGGGGTGATGAAAAGTTTTGGAAAGACAGTGGTGATGGTTGTACCACATCGTGAATGTAATGAATGCCACTGGATTGTATGCTTAAAAATGGCTAAAATAGCAAATTTCATATTATATATATTTTACCAAAATGAAAACCCGCACATTCATTCCTGGCCTCACATTGACCTGGTGAATTCACCCCCCAGCCTTGGCCCCCAGGGAAGACTGAAAGGGCCGGGCAAGCTGGAGGCACACCCGTGCCCAGCGTGGGCAGAGCAGGCCCGGAGGGCTCCCACCAGTGGGCGCAGGCCGGGTACCTGGTGGTAGTCCTCCATGTACTTCAGGTGGCTCTCCTCACAGATGAGCAGGTTCAGATACTCCTTCCAATCTGCATGCACGGCCTCCATGTGAGCCTGCCAGAGACGGGGGTCACTGCCGGGCCAGTGCCTGGGGCACTGGAAGAGGCCTGTGGGATCCCGGACCAGAGAGCGGCGGGGGAGAAGGCATCCGGCACCTGCCCAGGTGTGGCTCCCACAGGGGCAGCCAGCTCCTCCCCAGGGGTGGGAAGAGGAGAGAGGGGGCGTGTCACGGAGCCGAGCAGGGCTCCTTGCACAGGTGCCTGGGCTGCGCGGTGCATAAGGCACAGGAGGGGCTGTGTCTGCCCGAAGCGGTGCTTTTAAAAAACTGTCCTGAGGGTGAATGGTATCTCCCCAACCCCAAACCCAGAATGAGACTTTATTTGGAATCTGGGTCTTTGCAGATGTAATTGGTGAAAGAATCTCAGGATGCAATCACCTGGGTTTAGGATGGGCCCAAGTGTAATGACTGGTGTTGCTGTAAGAAGAGGAGACACAGGCAGAGGCCCTGTGAACAGCAGTGCAGATAGAAGTGATGCAGCCCCAGCCAAGGAAGGCCAAGGATTGCCGCAGCCGGAAGCAGGCAGAGGGGCAGGAAGAACCCTCCCCCAGCGGGAACAAGCCTGCCAACACCTTGATGTTACCCCTCTGTCCTCAGAATTATGAGAGAATAAATCCTGTGGTTTAAAGCCACCCAGTTTGTGGTCATTTGTTAGGGCAGCCCCAGGACACTGATAGAGGTGCCATATGGACTTCAGGGGCCGAGAGCAGGGTGTGACAAAGGGTCAAGATAATGAGAGGAGGCAGGGTGAGAGCAAGATGAGCGGGCAGAATAATGAGACAGGCAGACAGACGAACACCCCCCCTATCTTGGGGGCTGCCCAAGTCCAGGAGGCCCACAGCAAGGTGGCCCTGAGGCCACCCTGGAGGAGGCATCCCCTCCCGGTGCGCACACACCTCAATGGAGTTCCTCCCAGGGTGCTCAGCAGCTAGCAGCTGGTCTCCCTCACTGTGCAGCTTATTGATTCTCTCCTCTTTGACCTCCAGGTTCCGGTTGATGAAATTCTGCATTGGGGGGAGGAGGGGCAGTAGAGGGGCTCAGTGCGCAGCCTGGCAGCCTTGTGGTCCCTTCTGGCCCCCGCCCCCACCCCCCAGGCCTCAGCACCCACCTCGTACTGACGCCTGCGACTGGGGTAGTCGAGGTTGCGGTCACTCCAGTCGTACTGCATGCGGCCCTTGGCCTGCTGGTCCAGCCAGTACAGCTCGTTGGTGCAGCGCTGCATGTAGTCCTGCAGCGAGCTCAGGTGCTGCTGCCGCGCCTGCGACGCGGCCTGCGGGGTGGGGACAGGGCTGAGACTTCCCTCCACACCTGCAGCGGCCGGCTCGGCTCTGGCCCGGCTGAACCCCCATGGGTAAGTTACCGACCCTCTGAAACGCATTCATTCTTTCGGCAAACATTTACTGAGCACCTACTAAGTGCTGGGCATTGCTGCAGGCCCTGGGATACAGCGGTGAACAAAGCAGACAGAACCCTCATGGCACGGACATTCTGTGGAGCCCCAGTGACTCATCTGCACAATGGGGATGACAGCACTGACCCCCACACAAGGCCCAAAGTCCGGCATACAGTTGGTGCTCAATAAAAATTAGCAGCTACAGCTTCCACTTTATCTCTGTCAGGTCACTGTTTAGATGGATAGGAGAGCAGAAATTGCTAGGGCTTTACATCTGAGAAAGGGCTGGGCAGGCAGGGAGGATGGGGAAGGAGGAGGGACAGCCACATTTTACTCTGCAAATAAGAACAGCAGCTAACACATGCATGGGGCCACCATGAGCCCAAACTGTGCTAAGATCTTCCCCAACATTAACTAATGTCACCTGCAAAGCAATCCAATGAGACAGGGACTCGCAGTAACTCCACTTTACAGATGAGGAAACTGAGGCTCCCAGGCTAAGGAGCTCGTTCAAGGTCTCCCCACCCACCAAGGGTGGAGGCAGTCTGGCCCCAGAGCCTGCTAACAGCTGTGCTCCACCCCCACCCATTCCCACAGCTGGGGTGCTTGAACCGTCTGCAGCGTTTCTAAAAGAATTCATTCTTTAAAGGTTTTGAAAATAGAAAACTTTTGCTTATAAAGCATGTGGCATCGAACCTGGCACACAGAAGGTGCTTAATGAAGAAACAAGAGGCAAACTGTAGGACAGGCTGTACCCCAATAAGTAAATGGGATCTACTGGGGTTTTCCATGAGCTCAGGGCAAACTGGGGCACCTCGCAAGCAGGGGCCCTGGGTACCATCTCTTCCCGCTCCACCTCCCTCCACTCTGAACTGCACATGCTTCCTGTCCCAGCCCCTCCCACCCCGTTCTCACCAGCAGTTTCTGGTACTTGGCCTGGAGTTCGCTGTTCTGCTCCTGAGGACAGAGCCGGGGACAGGGGTCAGGGCGGGGTGCGGGCGTGAGCCCTCCTTGCCCGGGTCCCGCCTACCCCGGGCGCTCACCTTGCCCCCGTCCTTGGCCAGGTGGGGCCCGATGGCCTTGACCTCGTTGTGGAAGATGTTGTGCTGCTCCACCTGGTAGTCCACCAGCGGCAGGTCTGTTCCGAAGTTCTGGCTGCTCAGCTTGTCCTGGACGGGAGGATGGAGACAATGCACAATGCAGGGGCGGGGCCGGGGCCGGGGACTCCTCCTCACAGGACCAGCCGGGGAGAGAGCCAAGTGGCCCATGAGGGACGCAGGAGAGGCTGTCACCTTTATCTGTACGTCATCTCATTTAATCTAATCTCACGGCACCCTCAGACGCTCGCACGGTTACCCTGCCCGTTTCACAGACGGCTGAGCCCAGCGTCACGCCACTGAACCAGGGCTCTGGGCTCCCGTGGACGCGCCCCTCCACCGTGGAGATGGGCTGGCCAGGGCATGGGAAGAGCAGTGGCTGGGCAGAAACCGGCCAGCCTGCCAGGACCCCAACGAGCCAGGTTGGAGGGCGATCCCAGGAGGGTCTTACTCTTCATCACCTCTGCTGTGTGACTCTGGGCGAGGCACTGCACCTCTCTGAGCCTCGCTCTCCTCATGGACACAAACATCAGAAAACATCGGGGACGCGACTACCTCCCGCGTGACTGTGGTGACGTTAAGTGGCGGGTTCTCCCCCCACACACGGCCCCTCCCCAGCTGCAGCCTGGGCCGTACCAGCTTTTCTTCCACCAGTGCCGCCCAGTTGACCTGTGGGTCCACCTCCTTCACCGCCAGGTTGTAGATCTGCTTGTGTTTCCCACGGAGGTTGGTCACACGCTCCTTCAGCTGACGGATGCTGAGTGTGAGAGTGGCCGCCCTGGTTAGCGAGCTAGTGGGCAGGGCACTGCCTTAACCCCCCGCCCCCCAACTTTCTGCCCAGCGTCCTGGGAGGGCAGGGTAACAGGCCTTGGGCTCCAGGTAACAGGGCCTTGGTGCTCTCCTCCTATCTACTTTCCTACTTCCTTCTTCCATTAACACTTCCCCAGGGCCCACTGTGTGCCCAGGCCATAGAAGGTTCTGGAAGAAACAAGCTGGAGCCCACTATCTAGCAAGGGCCTCAGTGGGTATGGGTCATGGCAGGGACGAGCACAGGGGGTTGTGAGGCACTGGGAGACCCTGGCCCCTGCTGTCTTAGGTGCCGATTTAGCCACATGGAGCTAAGGCAAGAGCCATGAGCATGGGGCCGGGCGGGAGTCCGGGTGGGAAAGCGTGCTCAAGAGCCGGGAGGTCGGACAGCACGGTCAGGAAGTTGGGGTCACCCTATGAGCAGAGCAGGGAACACCAGTGCTCCGAGTTGTCTCCCCGACTGCAAGTGGGTTGTCATGAGAATAACAGAGTGTGTGGCATGTGCCTGGCATCCAGCTCGCCCCCAAGAAGCCCGGATGCGGCTCCTGAGTGCGGGTGGGCTGCGGCCCTCCTGCCCGGCCAGGCGGCTCCCTCAGAACGGAAGCAGAGGGACCTACTCCTCGGCGATCATGTCCCCCTGGGGGTGCTTCATGTGCTTGGCGATGGCCGCATCCGCCTCCAGCATGTACAGCAGCTTCTCCGAGTCCGACACCTTCTGCAGGGCCACGTCCCGGTGCTCGGGCTGCCGGCCCTCCTGCAGCCGGGCCAGGTCCTGTGAGAGGCACAGGAGAGGGGCACATCAGACAGGGACTCAGGGGGTCTGCAGGGATGGGAGGGACTCCCCAGCCATGCCTGTCCTCGCCTCCAGCCCCTCAGCAAACAGAGCCCAAATGCCTGCTTGTGTGGGGCTCTGGGATGCAGCCCAGCCCAGTGGGGAGACCACCAGGGAGGCATGTCAACAGCTAAACCTCACCAAGGTGACGGCAAGTTTGTCAGGTCAGTGTTTACCAAGGAAGCGCACCAGAGGTAGAATGAGGGGGGCCTGCGTTAGCTCCAGTGGTCAGTGGGGCTCCTCTGAGGTGGTGACACGGGTAAGAATGAAGGCTGGAAGGGAAGAGGGGTCAAGGCAGAGGGAACCGCCTGAGCAAAGGCCCTGAGGCAGGAAAAGGCAAGCTGTGAGAAGCCACCATGGCTGCAGCTGAGAGGTGGGCAGGGCAGGCCAGAGCCCAAAGCACCTGTGGGCTGTGGGGTGGGGGCCAGAGCACCGAGTGGCTCTGTGGAGGGAAGTGACATGGCCCCACATATCTTTAAAAGCCACGCCTCCTGGCTCTGCAGGGAGGAGGTACAGGCTGAGAGGGCAGGCATTTGAGAGGGCGACAGCGCCCAGGTGAGCGCTGAGGTGGCCCGTGCTGGGACGTGGCGAGAATGAACACAGTGGGTGGACATCTGGGGGGAACAAGCCATAAGTCACTGAGTCCGGGGTCTTGCTTGTTTAGGGAAGAACAATGAACAGGCAGTCAGGGTGGCAGGTTTCTAAACACAGGCCTTTAATTCACTTAATCAACACTCGTGAAGACTGGCCGGGCACTGTGCCAGGCCCTGGGCACCCCAGGCCAACAGGGGAGGTGGTGATAAGTCAGTGACTGGGCCGAGGACAGACCAGGTGTAACGGGGTCCTGTAGGGGCCAGTGCCCTCCCGGCCTGGGTCTCGGTGTCTCCATCTCTGCCATGGGAATAAGGAACACCTGCTTCCTGCTTCGGGGGCACGGCGATGCCCACAGCAGCGGACAGAGGGAACCACTGCCGCACGTGGAAGGGCCAGAAGCTAAGGGAGTGAGAAAAGCCAGAGACAAAGGCCAGGGCACGCAGGAGTCCATTTACGTGAAACCCGTAGCGACAGAATCAGGTGAGTGGTTGCAGGGGCTGCATGGAAGTGGGAATCGATGATAACAAACGGGCGCAGGAGATCTTCCTGGGGGACGAGAACTGCGCCCCTCAGCGAAGATACTCACAGTGGCTGCCTCGTACACTGAGGGGGAGCTTTTCTGATGTCTAATTTAAGCCTCAATAAAGCTATCAAGAAAGGGCAAGGAAGGAAGGCAGATATGACTAAAGTCAAAAGGAGTGCGTGGCGGTACAGACATCACTTCCTCTCCCGGCCACCCCGGCCGGCCAGGGCAGGCGGGCTTGGGGGTGAGGCCCAGGTGTCAGAAGGCCAAAGGGCTGGGCCTGGCTAGTTAAAAAACGACAACAAAACATCCTGGTTCTTGGCTGGGGTGGAATGTTATCGGCTCCCTCATCTCCAGCTGAGCTGAAGCTCTCCTGGGCAGGTAGAGTGTCAAAGACTTACTCTGCAAAAGGAGGAAGTAAATTAGTCATTACCCAATTCATGCAAGCCTTTTCAAAGCGTGCTAGCCAAGACCGGAAAGGAACAGCTAGCTTAATGCCCTGGAGGTGAGGTGCTCCAGAGTCCCAAGTCAGGCAGACCCAACGATGGAGAGAGTGGAGAGAGTCGATGGAGAGAGTAGGCACGGGGGTTCCCTCGGGGGATATGGATTGGGAAGGTCGCGGGGAGCTTTCTGGGAAATGTTCTCTATCTGGACTTAGCGGCGGAGACGCGGGCGCCTACTGATAGAAACACTCATGCGGCCGAACTCTTTACATTTGGATGCTTTCTACATTCCTTATGTAAGTTACACCCCAATACAAAGGGTTTTTAAACTAAAAATATCACAGAGACTGACATATCTAATGCATCACACGTAGAGTGACGGACAGTAGCCAGCAGGAGTCACTGGTGGGATCTGAGCGGCAGGGATCCGGCTGTACCCTATGCCATCTTCCAACTTTGCACGTTTAAAATTTTGGCAAACACAGAAGTTCATATATTGTATGATGCTGCTTATATGGAATATCCACAATAAGCACAGCAGATTGGTGACTGCCAGGGCTGGGAGGAGGGACTGCTAATGCATGTGGGGTTTCCCTTTGGTGACAAAAAGACCTTGGAACCAGATAGAGGTGGTGGCTGCACAACGCTGCAAGTGTACGAAACGCCACTGAATTATTCACTTTACATGATTACTGTATGTTATGCCAATCGCACTTCAATTTTAAAAAATAGGGAAATTCGCCCTGGCCAGTGTGGCTCAGTTGGCTGGGTGTCATCCCATGCACTGAAAGGTCCCCGGTTCGATTCCCGGTCAGGGCGCGTGTCCAGATTGTGGGCTCGATCCTGTTAGGGGACGTGCAGGAGGCAGCCAATTGATGTCTCTCTCACATCAATGTTTCTCTCTCTCTTTCTCTCCCTCTCTCCTCCTCTCTCTCTAAAAAGCAATTTTTAAAAAATCTTTTTAAAAAGTAGGAACATTCTACAGAACTTTGGGGTAATTAAATCAATAATGATGTTTTCTTTTGAAAAAAAAAAAACAGGAAGAGAAAAGAAAGAGAAAAAAGATTAGTGTATATGCAGTCTTCAAAGTGTGGTCTCTTTTTCTGAGTTTGTTCATTCAAAGTTAAAAAACAGTTCAGCCTGGCCAGCGTATCTCAGTGGTTGAGCATTGACCTATGAACCAGGAGGTCACGGTTCGATTCTCGGTCAGGACACATGCCTAGGTTGCGGGCTCGATCCCCAGTGTGGGGTGTGCAGGAGGCAGCCAATTGATGATTCTCTCTCATCATTGATGTTTCTCTCTCTCTCTTCCTCCGACCTTCCTCTCTGAAATCAATAAAAATTTATTTTTTAAAAAAACAGTTCAAAATTATCTCCCAAATACATCCTTGGGAGATAGTTTTGAGTCATTACTCTAAGCAAATAAACAGAGACCCTATTCATACACACACAACACGCAAGTAAAGGTCAGATACATCAAAATGTTAATAGCTGATAGATCTCTCTGGTGGTGGAATTATGCATGATTTTAATTTGCTTCCGTATACTTGTTTACCAGTCCTGAAATGTCCATAATGAACACATTGCTTTTATTAGGAGAAGGAAAGGCCACACCCCAGAAGCTGTTTTCACTTAAGAAAGAACACAGAGTGTGACAGAGTGAAAAGTCACAGGAGGAGCCGGGTGGGAGGGTTAAGTGGAAGGAAAAGGGGCTGGCGGGGTGGGCACTGAGGCAAGGAAGCGGGAGGGGGCCCGGCAGGTGAGGGCAAGGAAGGAGTGGAGGGAAGGGTACCTGGCAGGGAACAGAGTGCCCACTTGCATTTCCTGTCCCCATTCCTCACTGACAGCCGTGCCATCCCCAGCCCACCCAGCCCCTCAGGTCTCCTGGCTGCCTGGGACTGGCCCTCGGCTGGCCCTGGGGACAGCACTGGGACCAGCCAGACCTACTCCCTCGTGACCTGTCTCCCTGCAGTCCCCCACTCCTCTTAGCCACCCCCTGGGTAGGAAGGCAGCTGAAATACAGATCGCCCAGTTACATTATAATTTCAGATAAACAATGGACAATTTCGTACTGTAAGTATTTCCCAAATAGCACAAGGGACATACTTATAATAAAAAACATTGTTATTTGTGTTCTGAAATGCAAATTTAACTGGTATCCTGTAATCTATTTGCTAAATCTGACTACCCCACCTCTGGGATGACTCTGGGGCCAGCTCTGTCACTGACTAATTACCCTGGCCTTCTCTGAACCTCAGTTTCTCCAGCTACAAAGTGGGTACAAACTCAACTGCCCTGGGCTGGTGGAGTTTTCATCTTAGCAGCTCACAGTCGGAGTGCAGCTCCAGTGTCCTGCGTGGTTCAGCACCCTTAGAAGAAACCACAGCTCAGGACTGTCGTTATCCCCATGTACAGAGAGGAGAAGGAAACTGAGGCACGGAGAGGGAAAGTGATTTCCCCAGCTACTTCCTCTCTCTTCCCTCAAAAAGGAGGAGGATCATATGAGTCTGAGTAATGGCAGTGGTTGCGTGAGAAGTAAGAGTGATGATATTGATGATAATATTGAGGCCTGCATTGCACCTGCATAATAATCTCATTGACTCAATAATCTCATCGGCTCTTTACAGCAGCTTGGGCAATAGGGACCATCACTCTTACCCCTTCAGAGGGAATCACATGCACAGAGAGGTAAGGTGACTTGCCCAAGGTCACACAGTAAGTGGCAACGAGGGTCCTAACGACAGGATCCTCCTGAACCTGTGGTTCTCTTCCAGGGGCCCATAAGCGGCAGGAACTTAGTACCCGGGGTGGGGGGCTGGTGTTAAAAGCCATAACAAGGTTCCTCCTCAGTTTTTCCACTTCGGCACTGCTGACATCTGATACTGAATCGCTGGGGGGGAGGGAGGGTGTCCTGTGCCCTACAGGGTGTTTAATAGCATCCCACTAGATACCCATCCACTGCACCCCCTAGGTTGTGACAGCTAAAAATGTCTCCAAATGTGGACACATGTGCCCCAGGGGGCAGAATGACCCTAGGTGGGAACCTCTGCGTGAGACAAGACCTGGTCCTGCGTGGGGCTGAGGCTCAGGGGGGTACCGGGTAGGAAGTGCGGGCACTCACGCTCTGCATCTTGGCCTCCGTGTCCACGATGTTCTTCTCCACCTGGTCGGCATTCTTCTGCAGCTGATCGATCAGCTCTGACAGCTCCTTGTTAGAGATGCTGCGGGCAGGAGAGGAGGAGGTGAGCGGGGAAGAGGGGCAGGGCCACGTCCCCACAGGGCCCTGCCACCAGGCTGTCCCCGGGGGAAGTCACTAAAGCCACGGAAACAAGACAGCACCTGGGGGCAATCAGCCCCCGCTCCGGGCGTTCACTCGGCCGCTTCTCTTTTGCCAGGTTGGCAGAACACTCTTATTCATTTTCCCGTATTTTTTATTGAGATGTAACTCACATACTATAAAATTCACCCGTTTAAAGTATATAACTCGGTGCTTTCTAATACAGTCACGAGGTTATGCAACGTCATCACTACCTAATTCCAGAATATTTTCATCACCCAGAAAAGAAGCCCCGTATCCTTTTTATGGCTGAATAATATTCCATTGCACGGATAGCCCACATGTTGTTCATCCATTCATCTGCTGATGGGCATTTGGGTTGTTTCCACGGTTGGGCATTACAAATCATGCTACTGTAATCATTCAGGTACAAGTTTTTGTGCAAGCACCCTGATTGTTAAACACCTGATACTTTTCTGTTAATCTACAGAGTCTTTATCCTATCTAATAAAGAGGGAATATGCTAATTGACCATCACTCCGTCACAAAGATGGCTGCACCCACAGCTGAAGCCAAGTTCCCATAAGGAGCCTTAAAGATCAATCAGCAGGAATCTGAGGCTACACCCTCCCCCGCCCCCGTGGGGCTTGACAGGGGACCTCAGGCCCCATCCCTCACCCAGCCGGGCTTGACAGGGGACCTCAAGGCACACCCCCCGCCCTGGTCTGGGCTGGGGGACCTCAGGCCACGCCCACCCCCGTCCTGGCACCGGGCCAGGGGACCTGAGGCTACGCCCCCTGCCCGGCAGGGCTTGACAAGGGTGGGACTGGCCCGGTCTGGATCTAGCCCAATGGGGGCGGGCAGCCGGGTCTGAGTCTCTTGTGATTTTGAGGCACATGTGGGTGGATGGGGACTTGACTCTGGGTCCCGTGTTGCGCCCCAGACTCTGACAGGAGGAAGGTTTTCATATACATTTTACTAATGTTCTTTCATCTCTGACACTTCTATTATAGAGAAAGGGCAAATAGCAATATTAAAATATTTCCTCTGATTAATCCCCTTTTAATGTGCACAAATTTCGTGCACCGGGCCATTAGTATTTAAATAAATTTACTTAAAAGGTGAAGTTGAGCTCCTCCCTGTACACAGAAAACCAGAAACCCTTTCCATAATGGAAGTAACCACCAAAACAAATTCCATGGAAGTACTAGTACAATGGCAGCATGAGGTTCCAGCTGATGCTTGGTGGCCTGCACAAGACCAAGCCCTGCCCTCTTACTTCACAGCAGAGGTTGGCATGTATCACAGCCAAGCCAGAGCTCTGTTAGCACCGAGCAGAGACTTTCTCTTGGGAGTTCCAGAGCTGCTCTGAAATCAGAACAGCTTTCCTGAGCCACGTTTCTGTGCTCTCTCCCGATACAGGAACCCCGAAATCTCATCACATGCCACTCTGGCAAACACTACTGAGTGGTATGTTTTACCAAGTGGTATGTTTTACTAAGGTCGTGAAGACCTTAGCCCTGGGATCACAAGTAGGCTCTGGCTGTGTGGCTTGACCAAGCTGCGGTACCGCTCTGTGCCTGTTTCCGCGTCAGATGGAACACCTGCACCTGTCACGGTGGGCGTTGTGAATGGGAGTGAGGCTGTACAGGCAAAGAGCTGCACCTCTAGCAAGTCTCACAAAGGTTTGTGATTGTTGTTGTTAAAGAGCTTTACTGACCATTGTTCAGCCCACCTTTGCTGTTGTTTTCTTTAAACAAAGGAAGAAACAGACTAGAAAGGAAAAGCAACTGGGCCAAGGTCGCCCAGCCAGCCAGATGGTCAAGGTTAGTGCTCAGTCTCCCAATCTCCATAAAAAACCCTTTTATACTGACTCCACGAACCCCAATCTCCATAAAAAGCCCTTCTGTACCAACGCCACGGTGGGCCTGAGCAGCCAAGCAGCCAGAAGTTTCATTCCACCTGCACTCATTAGCACAGCAGGCCCAGGACTGCACACAGACACAGCCTCGCCCTCTGAGAATTCACCCCTTAGACAAGAAGGAAATCAGCATTTACAGAAATAGTCACAAGAATGAGGCAGGCATGGCAGCTGGGGATGCCCAGAGGAGCCTCCTAACAAGCTGGGGGGGGGGGGGGGTGGTTATCAGGGAGGGCTTCCTGGAGGAGGTGGTGGTAGCTGGGTTCTAAAGGATGAGGAAGACGTGGGTTCGTGGGCAGAAGGCTCCCATGAGGAGAGGCCATAAAAAAGACAGGTCCTGAGAGTGTCTCTTTGGTTGGGCCAGAGCAGAGCTCTTGACCCTCAAGCCAAGGGGGCTGCCAGCTTTCAGAGTGGAATTTCTCACATCAAGTCCTGGGACCCATATGCTATGGCATGAAAACCTCAGATTCCCAGACATAACCCAGACTTCCTGAACCCAGATCTCCAGAGCTGGGCCCAGGAAGCTGTATTATTGTTGCTGTTGTTTCTACAGGGTCCCCAGAGGACCCTATCCCTCTTGAGTTTGAGGCCCAACACTGCAGGAACTGCTGGTATAGGGAGAAGTCGGGAGGCAGAAATGGGTGCAGCAAACAGAAGTCTATCTATCCATGTCCCAAACCTTGCCTGAGGGCCTGCTGCGGCGGCGGGGGGGGGGGGGGGGGGGAGGGGGGCAGGGAGAATGACAAGACCCAGGCCACACCTCTGCAAAGTCAACCAAGGAAGCAGCCTTTCCCAAAGTGGGGTCCCAGGAATCCCAGGCTTCTAAGTCACTCTCAGAATGAAGCCTTTGCCAGTCAAGGCAGTTGGGAAAAACCAACCCCTCCATAAGTGTATGACTCAGTAAAGGCTCTGAGAAGTCCTGCAAGAGAGAAAGCTGATATTCAGTGGAGTGGCCGGGAAGGCTCAGTAGAGGGGACTGTGGATAGAGGATCTGGGTAAGGAGGGATAAGGGCTGGGCCAACCCCTATTGCTCCCACCCTCTGACTGGGCAGACCACCTGGGGAATGTGAGCACTTCTGGGTCCCTCAGCCCCACCCTAGCCACTGATCCTTAGCCTGGCCTACTGAGACCGTAGGGAGTTTCAACCCAAATATTTAACCCATGACGGTGTTGGCCACCATCAGGAACCTGCAGTGTGGGTTAGGTGGGGCCTTCATCTCTCCCGGGCCCAGCCCAGCTGCACCTCTGGGTGTGGGGCCAGTTCCCAACCCAGCCCCTTCAATGGTTGGGGCAAGTGTGAGGAAAGCACCTGCTGGACCCACCCTGGCTGCCATTATTCTAGTTAAAGCCCAACCGGAAGGGGACATGGGGCAGAGCGGGGGATGGAGACAGCCAGCCCCAGGGACCTGGGCTCCTACTGGAGAGCAAAGGAGGGTTCAGCGGGAGCTTTGGGCCACAAAGGCGTGGGCTCCAAGTCCTGTTGGGCTGTTCGTTGTTTGGACCATCTTACCCTAACATGCCTCAGTTTCTCCATCTGTGGACTGGGGTAACCACACCGGCATCATGGTAATTTGACAAAGACAGCAGACAGGTTCGAAGACACCACCCCAGCAGTACCCACACCCTAATTCCCTGGGGAGGTTTGTATGCCCCTTTACAGATGAGGAAACCAAGGTTCAGAGATGTCGAGGCACTTGCCCAGGGTCACACAGCTTGTGAATGTGGAGCCAGGATTCTCTCCCAGGGAAGTCTTGCTCTAGAGCAGCGGTCGCCAGCTGGTGGTCTGCAGACCACTGGTGATCTGTGAGGTCCAAAAGGTTGGCGACCGCTGCTCTAGAGCCACATGATCAAAACTAGGCTAACAGCTACTCATGGGAAAAATCACATGAGCCAACATATATAGCAACCACCACCAGCACCATTCTAATAGCAGCTCATATTTACTTTCTACACGCCAGGCTCCCACCCACTTCTTTAATCTTCATTACAACCCTATGAGGTAGGTGTAGGCCCGGTGGATAATCATTATTTATCACCCTCACTTTACAGATGTGGAAACTGAGGACCAGAGAGGTTCAGTAACTTTCCCAAAGTCACACAATAATTAAATGTCAGAGCTAGAATTCCAACCCAGGCAAGTCCCTTGTGCAGGCCATTAGCAAACCCATGTGACTATCCTGTAAGGGCTCCTGCACACAATCAGCACTTAACATACTAACTTAAAATGCCAAGTGCCCCAGCCCTGGCTGGTGTGCTCAGTGGCCAGAGCATTGGCCCAGGCATTGCAGGGTTGTGGGTTTGATTCCTGGTCAAGGGCATGTATCTGGGTTGTAGGTTCGATCCCCAGCCCTGGTTGGGACATGTGCAGGAGGCAACCAATTGATGTGTCTCTCTCACATCGATGTTTCTCTCTCCCTCCCTTCCTCCCTTTCTCCTCCCCAACTCCCTCCTTTCCACTCTCTCTAAAAATGAATGGAAAAAATATTCTCGGGTAAGGATTACCAATAAAAAAATGCCAAGGGCCCCAGACCACAATAGGATACCACTTCTCACCCACTAGGATGGAAATAATAAAAAAAGACAGACAATAACAATTGTTAACAAGGATGTTCAGAAATCGGAACCCTCACACGCTGCTGGTGGGGCTACAAAGTGGTGCAGCTACTTTAGAAAACAGTGTGGGAGTTCCTCAAAAGGTGAAATATAAAGTTGCCATATGACCCAGCAATTCTATCCACCCAAGATAAATGAAGACATAGGTCCACAGGAAAGCTTGTATACAGACGTTCACAGATCACAGAGCACTATTTACAACAGCCAAAAAAGTGGCAGCAACCCAAGTGGTCATCAACCGATGAATGACTCAGTGTGGTCTAACCACACAGGGAATACAATTCAGCCAGAAAAGGAGTGAAGTCCGACACATGCTACAACACTGAGAAACCCTGGAACCATCATGCCAGGTGTCACATATTGTATGATTCCATTTATCTGAAATAGCCAGACCAGAAAAATCCACAGAAGCAAAAAAAAAAAAAAAAAATGGTGAGTGGTTGGCAGGGGCCGAGGAGAGGGGAGTGACTCTAAGGGGGAGGGTTTCTTTCTGAGGTGATGAAAATGTTCTAAAATGGATTGTGGTGATGACTGTATAATTTGCTGAATACACTAAAAACCATTGAATTGCATATTTTAAATGAGTGAATTGTATGGTATATGGGTTATATTTCAATAAGGCTGTGTAAGTGTCACTTATAAATGGTAGGGTTTTATTTTCTTCTTCCCTCGGCCTCTGGGAAGAAGAAAATAAAGTCAGTCCTTTATCCTGCTTTGCATGGAGGCTGGGCCAGCTCCAGGTTACACCCAGCGGCCTGGAGGATGCTAGTTAACACTCACAGAGGGGTGACCATGTACCTGGCTGGTGCTAAGCAAGTCACATATAGAAGAACTCATTTAATCCTACCCTTCCCCCTCCCCGTCTCCCCCGAAGCAGCACTCTTCTCCCATTTAGGAAAACTGAGGCGCAGAGCGATTAGGTCACTGGGCCACAGACCCACTGCCAGAAAGCAGGGCAGAGCCGAGATGAGAATCCAGGCCTCCGGGGCATCGCTCCAACACCTTCACCCTTTGGGTTTAGGGTCCTGAATGAGAGGCCCCAAAGGGTCCTCATTCCTCCTGCCACCCATTGGCCACAGGAGCCAACGTGTCCGCATGACAGCTCCAGCCCCGTGCCAGGCGCGCAGGAATGCGGTGGTTGGGGAGCCCAGAGGGAAGGGTGCAGATCCCAGGAGGGCTGGGAACTGGCTGGGAACTGGCTGGGCAGGTCCAGCTTTTCATCTCGTTAATAAGCCACAAGGGGCAGCCAGACGTGGCATCCTGGAGGCCATCAGCTGGGCTGATGGAGGCCAAGATACAGCCCTTCCCGTGATCCTTGTCCCAGTCCTGTCCCACCCACACACTCACCTGGCACCTCCACCCACCTGGCAAGGGACGGGAATCGGATCTGAGTGGCATGCTGGGAGAGGGCATGCCTAGCCCTCCCTCCACTTAGAAGTGTTACATGGACGCCAGAGCTGCGGGCAGTGGCCGTGGGCACTGGAAGCGGCCTCGGAAGTCATCCAGCCCCACCCGCTCATTACACAGATGAGCAAACTGAGGCCCTCACAAGCGAAGGCACCTGCCCAAGGTCACGCAGAGGGCAGCTGGTATCTGGAACCAGACAGGTTCAAATCCTGACCGCGCCAACCATGGGTGTAACCTTGGAGGGGCTGTTGATATTTCTGAGCCTCGGTTTCATTTTCATCTGTAAAATGGGGGTGGTACATCCCACCTAGTTAAGTGAGGTGGGTGGGGAGGGTCAGGGTCACTTCTGGACACATGAGAATTGGGTTTCAAAGATCACTTTGGGGTTCGAGGATTGAGCTGGAGGTTAAGAGCAGCGTCTAGGGGTGCCAAAGCAGATTTGGGATTCAAACTCACAAGTGGGGTGTCACTACTGTTTCACCAGCACCTAAACAGTGGCCGGTACACAGGTGCCAAATGAAGGCCTGCAAATCGCCTGGCACATTGCAGGGGTTCCCCAAAGGTGACAATGACATTTGTGCGTGCAACACATATTTGTTGCGCTTTCGTTCCCCGCAGGGTTGCATCTGCAACAGAATGAAGCCCTTACATTGCTCCCTGAACTGTGCACGGAGTTCTTCCCCAGGGAGCCTGTTTCTCTCCTGGGGATCCCACGTGCTTCTTTCTGGAAAACAGCAACTTCACAGTGAAGACAGCAAGGTTAACATTGCCAGGGAGACGGTGTATCACCAGGGTGGGACTCCTGACACCTGGCACTGAGGGGGACACAGGATCACATCTGCGGAATCCTTCCCAATAACACACAGCCTCCATTTCATTGCACAGTCACACACAGCCTCCATCTCATTGCCACAATCACACACAGCCTCCATCTCATCGCACAGTCACACACAGCCTCCATCTCATCGCACAGTCACACACAGCCTCCATCTCACTGCACAGTCACACACAGCCTCCATCTCACTGCACAGTCACACACAGCCTCCATCTCACTGCACAGTCACACACAGCCTCCATCTCCCTGCACAGTCACACACAGCCTCCATCTCATCGCACAGTCACACACAGCCTCCATCTCATCGCACAGTCACACACAGCCTCCATCTCATCGCACACTCACACACAGCCTCCATCTCATCGCACAGTCACACACAGCCTCCATCTCCCTGCACAGTCACACACAGCCTCCATCTCACTGCACAGTCACACACAGCCTCCATCTCATCGCACAGTCACACACAGCCTCCATCTCATCGCACAGTCACACACAGCCTCCATCTCATCGCACAGTCACACACAGCCTCCATCTCATCGCACAGTCACACACAGCCTCCATCTCATCGCACAGTCACACACAGCCTCCATCTCACTGCCACCGTCACACACAGCCTCCATCTCATCGCACAGTCACACACAGCCTCCATCTCACTGCACAGTCACACACAGCCTCCATCTCATCGCACAGTCACACACAGCCTCCATCTCATCGCACAGTCACACACAGCCTCCATCTCATCGCACAGTCACACACAGCCTCCATCTCATCGCACAGTCACACACAGCCTCCATCTCACTGCCACCGTCACACACAGCCTCCATCTCATCGCACAGTCACACACAGCCTCCATCTCACTGCACAGTCACACACAGCCTCCATCTCATCGCACAGTCACACACAGCCTCCATCTCATTGCCACAATCACACACAGCCTCCATCTCACTGCACAGTCACACACAGCCTCCATCTCATTGCACAGTCACACACAGCCTCCATCTCACTGCACAGTCACACACAGCCTCCATCTCATCGCACAGTCACACACAGCCTCCATCTCACTGCACAGTCACACACAGCCTCCATCTCACTGCACAGTCACACACAGCCTCCATCTCATCGCACAGTCACACACAGCCTCCATCTCATTGCCACAATCACACACAGCCTCCATCTCACTGCACAGTCACACACAGCCTCCATCTCATCGCACAGTCACACACAGCCTCCATCTCATTGCCACAATCACACACAGCCTCCATCTCACTGCACAGTCACACACAGCCTCCATTTCACTGCCACCGTCACACACAGCCTCCATCTCACTGCACAGTCACACACAGCCTCCATCTCACTGCCACAATCACACACAGCCTCCAGCTCATTGCCACAATCACACACAGCCTCCATCTCACTGCCACCGTCACACACAGCCTCCATCTCACTGCACAGTCACACACAGCCTCCATCTCATTGCACAGTCACACACAGCCTCCATCTCATCGCCACCATCACACACAGCCTCCATCTCACTGCACAGTCACACACAGCCTCCATCTCACTGCACAGTCACACACAGCCTCCATCTCACTGCACAGTCACACACAGCCTCCATCTCATCGCACAGTCACACACAGCCTCCATCTCACTGCACAGTCACACACAGCCTCCATCTCATCGCACAGTCACACACAGCCTCCATCTCATCGCACAGTCACACACAGCCTCCATCTCACTGCACAGTCACACACAGCCTCCATCTCACTGCACAGTCACACACAGCCTCCATCTCATTGCCAGTAGCCAGCAGACAAACCCAAACTGAGGACAGATCTACAAAACACATCTCGGAAATGTCCAGGTCACAAAAGACAAGACTGGGGAGCTGTCAGACAGGAGGCAACCAAAGAGACATGACAACTAAACGGGACATGGATCCTGGGGCAGAAAATGGACATTAGGGGGAACTGGGGGCGTTAGAAAAAAGTTTATATTTTAGTTTTAGTTTTTTGTGTTTTTAAAAAGGCTCCTTCTAGATTTCTGGATTTCCCAGCAAACCGCCATAGGAGCAGATGCTTCTGGGTGATGAGGCACGTGGGATGCCCACCTCTGATGGGACCCAGAACTCAGTTGTCGCCAGAAATGGCCCCTCAGCCCAGCCCAGGCTGTGGTCAGGGCTGCAGGTGGGTTCACAAGGCAGGTGAGGGCCTCACAGGGCAGTTGGGGCCGTTTCTCCGGAGAATCAGCCCCGGTTCTCTTCTCTCAGGCTGGGGAAGCCGGAGTGTGGGGCGAGTGCAGGCCCAGGTCCTGTCCCAGGTGTGACAGGCAGCCCTGTTTATTAGGCCTGGTCTGCCTATGAGACTTCAGGCACAAGAAGGGAGAAACGGGGTGCAGGCTGGCCAGGGCTGGGTTTGAGGACACACTCAGGCACAAACAGGTTTTTGGGCCTGAGCCCACAGGCATCAGCCCAGAACAGGCACCTCTTTGTGTCCCAGGATGTAGTCAGAGCGCTGGGGCTGTGGGGAGAGGGCCTGAGAGTCTCACAGGCATCAGGTACCCCGGCTCTGTCCCTGGGAGTTAGAAATTCAATAACCACAGTCCGACCTGCTTTACAGGTAGCCACTCACGGCCGAAGAAGTCAAAGTGGAGAGCTGGGATTAGAATCCAGGACCATGTGACATCCGCTGTGGCCCAGGATGGCCCATGGTCTGGTCATTGAGCCATCACGTATATGGGGCCCTGGCTGGTGTGGCTCAGTGGATAGAGTGTCGGCCTGCGGACTGAAGAGTCCCGGATTCGATTCCGGTCAGGGGCACATGCCTGTGTTATAGGCTCCATCCCCAGTGGGGGGCGTGCAGGAGGCAGCCGATCAATGATTTTCTCTCATCATTGATGTTTCTATCTCTCTCTCCCTCTCCCTTCCTCTCTGAAACCAATAAAAATATATTTAAAAAAAAAAAAAGAATATGGGGACAGAGGTGGCACCCGAGGTCACCGTGGATGCTTCACATGGGCAAGGAAAGAGAACCCAGGTGTCTCGAGGGACCCGATAGTCACCTCTTGCCTTGGTTCCGTGCGATGCCCTCACCCTTTCCTGCAGTACAGCTCTAGGTAGTTACAACCTGGGGGTTAAGGCCGATATCCTGGATTTACATCCTGGCTCAGTCCTTTTAAGCTGTAAATTACTTAGCCGCTCTGAACCTCAGTTTCCCTATTTGTCAATGGGGGTCATGGCGGTATGCACACCACAGAGCTGGGGTGGGGGTTAATTGAGAGAATAAAGTGCTACCTTGGGGGGGAGCCCAGGCTCTCTGCTGCCACCAGAGGTCACAGTCCAGGGATTTGGGCTCCTTTTCAGGAGCTGATAAAAGCCAGCAGCCAAGGCCAACGTCAGAGCCCACTGGCAGTGAGGAGCTAAGGACCCCAGGCTACCCCCGCCATTCACACTGATGTGCATGCAAGCCCAGACACGCTCTGGTTCTGTCTCATGGATGCTGCCTCACCGGGCGTGGAGAATTCACAAGGAACCTCAATATTTGGAAATGCCTCCTCCAAGCTCTGCAGGGAGAGGCTGCTGCACGCATGCGGGTAATGAGGCTGCTGGGAGGATGCAGATGCCGGGCTGGCCCGGCTGACCCATCTTGAGTTTGGGCCAAGGATCGCCTCTACAGGTTCGGAGATGAGAGGGGTGCAGGGTGTCTCCATGATGGGGTTTCTGCTGCTCTGGGAACACTCCCGTCTGCAGGAGGGAACCACAGAAGGGAGGGTGGGGAAGGCCCGTCTACCCAGTTGTTCAAGCAGAACCCCAACAACCGCCCTGATCCCCATCTCTTCCTCCACTGGCTCCACCTGGTAACAGCTCTCAGTGCTTCTGTCCTCCCTCTGCCCCATGGTTTCCACCTGATCAAGGCCGCCGCCGCTCAGCTGGACCGGTGAAACGGCCACCCCAACCACCTCCCTGCACCCCGACTCTTGCCTCCCGGAGCCAACTTCAGCACATTTGTCAGAGAGACCTTTCAACAATGCAACCAAGCACACACCCCTGTCCGGCTTCAGACTAGCCAGTGCTCCCCAGTGCTCTCAGAATAGAGCTTACCCTCCTGCCCAGGCCCCCTAGGCCCCGAGAACCAGCCGCTCTCGCCCCCAGCCCTCATCCCTGCGCCTGGCCTCCCTTCCCAAGTGTGTGGGGCTCTTTCCTGCTTTGAGGCCTTTGCACTTGCCACGCCCTCTGTGGGTCTCTGTTCATGGGTCACCTCCAGGACCACCCGGCTGAGACTCAGTCTCCTGACCACAAGCCCAGTGGTCCCACTTGGTCTTTCCACCTCCTCCCTGGACCCTATGGCTCCCAGAAGTACCTGCTTCCCAGTCGCCTGCCCCCAGGAGAGACCAGGCCCTCCGAGGACACCATGCATGGCCAACCCTCCAATCCACAGCAGAGCCCCCCTTGATGGCTGCCTTCAGCTCTCGCTGAACCAGCTGGCCCGTTCTCTCTATCCTGCCTGCAGGGAGGAGGGCTGAGTCAGCTGGCATGGAGAAAGAATGCAGACTGGTGTCACTCCAACCTGGGTGTGGGCTCGAGCAGGTTCCTTAGCCTCTCTGTGCCTCAGTTTTCTCATCTGTGAACTGGGAATAAGAATCGATCCCACCCCAGAGGGTTGAGATAATTCAAGGAGATGATCCTTGTAAAGCACCGAGGACGTGGCTGGTACATCACAAAGGCTAGTTGCTGGGGCTTTTGTCTATTTTGTTCACTGCCATGTCCACAGTGTCCAGTACAGAGCTTGTCCCAGCAACAGTCAAATGAACTTCTGCCCGTGTTTGGAGTAACAATGCGTGTTATTTCATTGGCCTTCATTTCCTCATCCATACAATGGGATTATGGCATCAGCTGGCCAAGTAGCAAACAGGAAGACACATTCAATAGGTGGGAAACATATTGGGGGGGGGGGGGGGTACTATGTCACTTTGAGTTCAAGGCCACCACTGTCCAAAAGAACTGAATGTGCCACATTTGTAGTTTAGCTTTCCAGCAGCCACATGAAAAAAGACAAAAGAAACAGGTACACTTACCTTTTTTAAAGGTATTTCATTCTAAATATTATATTGACAGGTAGCCAATAGGACACTATTAATGAGAGATTTTAGACTCCTCTTTTCACACTACGTCTTCGAAGCCTGGCAGGTAGTTTCCACACGCAGCACATCTCCTGTGTTCTAAGCACATCTCACGTGGCTAGTGGTTACTGTACAGGAGGGCACGGCTCGGATAATTCTGAGGCGTCTGGACCACTTTGCTCTAAGCCCATAGCCAGCTATCTGTTTTGCCTTAAAGAGGCTGACGGATGCTCGGAGCATCTATCTGCCTCGCTCAGTGCCTGGTACCTAGAGATGCATAATAAATAGCCTTTCCCTTTGCTCCCTGCCACTCTCCCACCAGACCCACACAGGCTGGCCAGACACCTGCCCAGAGCCAGGTCTTGCCTATGGATCCCTGGCTGCCTGCTTCAAAACAATCCAAGGCTCCTACTTTGCCCAACAGAGCATGGTGCCTGGGTGTGGTAGGCCTGGGCATGCAGAACGCTGCCCAACACCCTTTTCCAGGCCCCCAGAGTGGCAGCATCCTTACCCACAGGCCATGGGCAGATCCAGGGCACCTGGCTTGCTGCCCAGCCATCCCTCCTCCAGCTGGGAGAATGGCCCCTTTCCTGAACCGCCACTCCAGGGAACAGGTCACACCCTGTGACCCCTCCAGCTGTTCCTTCCTGCCCAGTATGTTCTGTACACCATCGGTCACAGCTCCGCTTTCTGTGTGTAGAGATGACAACCGGAGGGGAAGGGGCATGTCTCGTGGGGACAGCTCTCCCTCCCTGGCCAAAGCCACCTCGACTTCCAGGCCTGAGTCAGGCCCCATGTTCCAGCCCGTGAACACGTCTCCAGCTCCTCCCTTTCCAGGTTAATTGTGCCTCAGTGGGTGTGCGCAGGAGCAGGCAGGAGCAGGAGGCACCCGCCATGGAATGTCTGGAATGTAAAGGGGTGCACACCTCTCCCGGGAACCAACCTTGCTCCTCCCAGAGCCATAGAAGGGTCCCGGCCTCCTGCTGCTGTCACCCTCTTCTGGGTGGGTCCTGCCTGCCCCCAGGGCCAGCCAAGGCCTGAGTGCCTCCCTAGAAACCCCCAGAACTGGTGGGAAGCTCACCTAGGGTGCTGGGTGGCCCCAGTCTCCACCTTCTTTAAACACTACCTGGCTGAGAGAGTGAAGGCTTGTCACTCCTGGACATTGTCCCGTCCCTGACACAAAGGCCCGTGCAGTAGGCACTCAGGAAATGACTGGTGAATACGAATAACTAAACAATAAGAGCACCTACTGGGTGCCTATGGCCTGCTCAGCCCTTTCATGCACTACCCATTGAAATTACAGCCCTAGGAGGTAGGCATCCTTATAGTCACTGAGGCGCTTTCTTAATCCTGCCTATAACTTCTGGACGATAGGACTTATTCATCTTTGGGGGGCCCTTCTGTAGCCCTTAATTCAAAGCCTTGGGGCTCAATAAATAGGTGTTGAATTGAGCAGACATTTTATAGCAGTCAACAACTCTTGTCTCCCCATTTTCCAGATGAAGATAACTGAGGCTTGGAGGGGTTAAGAAACTTGCCCAAGGTCACACAGCTGGGAAGTAATGGTGCCAGAATTTTTACAAGCTCCAGATTCACCTACTCAGAACACGGGAACATCGATACAGATCCACAAACAAAGAGGGAGACATCGGGGAGACAGGAGATAGGACGATGCAGCAAGGTGTTCGCCCCCCAGGGGAGACACAGTGATTCCCATCTTGTTGACATCTTCATCAGTACAATTAATAGCAGTGTTTGGATAACCATAGGAGATGAGTCACTTTCCTAAGAAGACACCATGGGGGGCTCTCCAAGCAGGCCTTTTGGCGGGGGAGGGGGGCAGACAGCACGAAAGGAACACCTCCCCGGGCCACACCCTACCTGGTGCTTGACACAGGTTCACGCTTTGATCCTCATAACAACCCATCAGTACTATTATTGCTCCCACTGCAGATGAAGACTCTGAGCCCAGGGAGGAGGGGCGACTTGCCTGCGGCCACAGAGTTCGTTTCTAAGCTGGTGGCTGCTGCCACCCCAGCTGGTGTTCTACATAGACAATATTTTTAAATACTCAATTATTGCTGAATAAATTTTCACCCTCACCTGCCAACTCTCTCTCATACCTCTGCCCTTCTTACAGGCCCTGGGACAGGCCCTGCGACAGGCCCATCTGCATTACCAAGCCCCTGCAGACAGGAGTTGTTGAAGACATGCTATAAAATGCTCAATTTAACACCTATTTATTGAGTCCCATGCATAGACAAGGCCTGGAATTAAGGGCTACAGACGGGCTCTCTAAAAAATGAGGAAGTCCTTATTGTCCAAAGGTTTATAGCTCCTAGGTAGGATTAAGAAAGCACCTCAATAACTATAATTACAAAGATTCAGATCCCCTGGGTCAGGGTATTTTCATTTGTTCTGCCCATTCAGGCCTTATATCCTAATTTTAATTGTGAAAATATAACTCAATCCACTAAAATGCAGGAAAAGAACACAGAGAAAACATAATAAGAAGAAATACAAATCAATATGGCAAGAGTAGTTCCAAACACATTGGTCATTACAATAAATGTAAATGAGTTAAACTTGCCAGTTAAAAGATAAAGACTCTCAGATGAGAATCTTATATAATAAAAGCCTAATATGCTAAGTGTCTGGTTGGCTGGTCAGCCATTCAACCAATCAAAGTGTAATCCTATCTAATAAAGAGGTAATGTGCAAATTAACCGTCACTCCAACACACAAGATGGCCGCCCCCATGTGGTCAAAGATGGCCACCCCCATGTGGACACAAGATGGCCGCCACAGGATGGCTAGCAGGGGAGGGCAGTTGTGGGCGATCAGGCCAGCAGGGGAGGGCAGTTGAGAAGGACCAGGCCTGAAAGGGAGGGCAGTTAGGGGCAACCAGGCCTGCAGGGGAGGGCAGTTAGGGGTGACCGGGCCTGCAGGGGAGGACAGTTGGGGGCAACCAGGCCTGCAGGGGAGGGCAGTTAGGGTGACCGGGCCAGTAGGAAAGGGCAGTTAGGGGCAACCAGGACTGCAGGGGAGGGCAGTTAGGGGCAACCAGGCCTGCAGGGGAAGGCAATTGTGGGGGGGAGGGACCAGGCCTGCAGGGGAGGGCAGTTGTAGGTGACCAGGCCAGCAGGGGAGGGCAGTTAGGGGTGACCAGGCTGGCAGGGGAGGGCAGTTAGGGGCAATCAGGTTGGCAGGGGAGGGTAGTTAGGGGTGACCAGGCTGGCAAGGGAGGGAAGTTAGGGGTGACTGGGCCAGCAGGAGAGGGCAGTTAGGAGTGACCAGGCTGGCAGGGGAGGGCAGTTAGGGGCAATCGGGCCAGCAGAGGAGCAGTTAGGCGTTGATCAGGCTGGCAGGGGAGTGGTTAGGGGGTGATCAGGCTGGCAGGCAAATGAGTGGTTGGGAGCCAGCAGTCCTGGATTGTGAGAGGGATGTCCGACTGCCTGTTTAGGCCCGATCCCAGGCCTAAATGGACAGTCGGACATCCCTGGAGGGGTCCCAGATTGGAGAGCATGCAGGCTGGGCTGAGGGACACGCCCCCTCTGTGCCTGAATTTCGTGCACCGGGCCTCTAGTATAGAAATAAAACAAAAGCCAGCTCTAGGCCATTTTATAAGACATATACCTGAAACAAAATGATAGGGGATGATTGAGAATACAAGAATAGAGTGAGACAGACTGGGAAACTGCTACTGAAAGGAGAAAGCAAGGTGTACATAACTCTAATACAAGATGGAGCAAGGCAACGAATGTAAATATGTGGTTCACACCTCTGGCTGCAAATCAAAAGACTGAAATCTTGCCCGGCTGGTGTGGCTCAGTGGCTGAGCATTGACCTATGAACCACATGTCACAGTTCAATTCCCAGTCAGGACATATGTCTGGGTTTTGAGCTCGATCCCCAGTGTGGGGTGTGCAGGAGGCAGCAGATCAATCATTTTTTCTCATTATTGATGCTTCTACCTCCCTCTACCTCTTCCTTCCTCTCTGAAATCAACTTTTTAAAAAATATATTTTATTGATTTTTTACAGAGAGGAAGGGAGAGGGATAGAGAGTTAGAAACATCGATGAGAGAGAAACATCGATCAGCTGCCTCCTGCACACCTCCTACTGGGGATGTGCCCACAACCAAGGTACATGCCCTTGACCGGGATCAAACCTGGGACTCTTCAGTCCGCAGGCCGACACTTTATCCACTGAGCCAAACCAGTTAGGGCTCAATTTTTTTTTTCAAAGACTGAAGTCTGGGTGTGACCCTAGAGATTCTGACTCAATTGGTCTTCAACAGGGCCTGACCATTGCTTTTTATAGCTCCTCACATGATTCTAATGTGCAACCAGGGTGGGAATGAGAAAACAACCCACAGCAATGTGTTACAGGACTAGAGGGAGCAGACTGAGGAAGAATCCCTGATCTCTACAGGAAGGAAGTCTTGTGAGAAAGCAGGACACAGGAAGTAGCCAATAAACACCAGATTGATTGGTCAATTGACTGATACTCTCCTTACCAGAAACTTCTAAGGTAATTAGGCAGTAAATTTCTCCACACCCAGCTATTAGTCCTGGGGAAGTAAGGTTGAGAGGGTTGTTGGTGTAGTAACTATGGCTGCTTCATGGCCCAGTCTGTTTCTGCATAGGGAAGGCCTCACCACCTCTGGCTGAGTCAGGCATATATTTTGGACACACACAGAAATTCAAGCTGCTTTTTGTAACACCAGGGCATGTCTTGAAGATTTTTGCAAGGTTTAAACAGAGCTCAAGCTGATCTCGGCACCCCTGGATGTGTTAGGACAGCATTCCTGATTTAAGACCACTGGATAAGGAGTACAGGTCTCCCTTTATTAAGCATCTACTATGTGCTTGATGCTTTACACACATCATCGCCAGTCCTCTCCACAATCCCACATGCCACCAATTCCCAAATTCAAAACAGGCCTCTCACCTCTGTTTACTGAGCACCTACCATGAGCTAGGCACTATTCCGGGGTGTTTGGGAGCAACCACACAGCATCCAAAGTCCCTGCCTTCATGAAGCGTGTACTCCAGTGATGAAGAACAAAGCCCAGCCCTGGCCAGTGGCTCAGCTGGTATGGGCGCCATTCTGTACACCAAAAGGTTGCGGGTTTGATTCCCAGTCAGGGCACATACCTAGCTCGTGGGTTTGAGCCCCTGTTGGGGTGTGTATAGGAGGCAACTTATTGATGTTTCTCTCTCTCCTTTCCTCTCTCTAAAATCAATAAAAACATATCTTCAGCCCTGGCCGGTTTGGCTCAATGGATAGAGTGCTGGCCTTTGGACTGAAGGGTCCCGGGTTCGATTCCCCGTCAAGGGCACATGCCCAGGTTGTGGGCTCGATCCCCAGTAGGGGCGTGCAGAAGGCAGCCAATCAATGATTCTCTCTCATCATTGATGTTTCTATCTATCTCTTCCTCTCTGAAATCAATAAATATATACATATTTTTAAAAAAAACACATATCTTCAGATGAGGATTAAAAAAATAAATAAAAGAAGAACGAAGCCCAGAGACGGGCAGGAATATGGCCGTGGCACAGCTGACAAGTGACACAGCTGGACCTGGAAGGTGGGTTCTTGGCTCCCAAACCCAGGTGTTTCCTACTCTGCCCACCTTGCTCCCCATCCCTGCCCATCGGCCTCAGCTTCCCCTTCAGGAACACAGGGAGTTAGTTGCCCATCTCATAGTTGGGAAGAGTCAGGCTCTTCTTCCGGAGCAACAGGACTGGAGCCCTCTCTGCTCCTGGAGGCACAGACTCAGAATCCTTCCTCAACCTTGAACTGGAACCAAAGTCCCCCTACCCTGGATGGAGAAACCTTAAAAGATACGAGTGTGAAATATGAGCCCAGGCATCTGGGACAACAAAGAATTCTGCACACGACTGTTTCCTGCAGCTCTGCAGCCTTCAGGGTCAGCAGGCAGCGGGTGGAGCTGCCAGCCACTGCACTGTGTGCGTTATCTCACAAGACCTGACAAAATCCCTCCGTCCAGGAAAGGATGGACCAGCGGCCAGCTGTGGCCCCTGCCAGCTGGCTTGCCTGCTCCCAGCTCAGAATGCCCAGGTCAGCGCAGCTGAGAGTCCTTGGGCAGAATACTGGGACTCTGAGCCTCGCCTGGAAAAGAGAGATGAGGTAGTATTGTCTAAGAAAGACAACAATTATAAGTTAGGACAGTTGTCCCAAGCTAGGACTCCACCTCAGAGACTCTTGTATGTTCACACCTTTCCAAATTCACCTCCCCGTCCCCGGAGCCCCCATCCAGAACCTCCCTGCTTGACCTCCATTCTTGCTCCCCATGCCTGGGCACCTTACCATCCTGGGGTCCCTTCCCTCTCCTCCCCCAGATCCTTCCTCTTCCTATTGACTGGACGCTGAGCTGCAGGACGCTGGGCTCCCCTCCTGGCTCTCGGCCACGCCGTGTCCTCTGCCCGCTCTCCTTGACCGTCCCACCCCTCACTTGAAAAAACTTGAAAACCCATGACCTAACTCGAACATGCAGGAAGTCCTGAAGAGGATCCTACCACAATTCAGCTGATGTTCCAGATTGGCTTCAGATTTTGTTTAAAAGGAAATAAAATGTTGTTTATTGTTCATGACCCCTTGGGCCCCTCCTTGAGGGTGGCGTTCATTTTGGAGCTGCTGCTTTCTTCCTAAGCCTGTTTTACATTTTCAATACATACCTATGTCTGCATCTTGAAACATTGTATGGAATTGTGTTGCATGTATGATTTTTAAAATGTACACAACAGCCCTGGCTAGTTTGGCTCAGTTTGGCTAGTTCAGCCTGCAGACTGAAGGGTCCCGGGTTCAGTTCTGGTCAAGGGCACGTGCCTGGGTTGCGGGCTTGATCCCCAGTGGGGGTGGGGGGCATGCAGGAGGCAGCCGATCAATGATTCTCTCTCATCATTGATGTTTTTATCTCTCTTGCTTCCTCTCTGGAATCAATAAAAATATATATTTTTTAAAAATGTACACAACTTACTCTTTGCGCCCTCCACACCTTGCTTTAGCTTTGCAACACGCTATCACTGCAGGTTTAGGCAGGTGGATGTACCTAGCAGTCTTGTCCTCAGTGCTTTCTCTTCTGAGATGCCCCCTCCTCCCGGCTGGCTCAGGGCCCCTTTGCCTCCACTGTCTTAACTTCCCACCCTGTATTGTTGCTGCCATCTGTTTGCTAAACTCACAGAGGTGACTGGATGGGGTCAGGGGTCAGTGGGCACTCTGCTCTGGCCCTCAAATTTCTGTTTACAGATAAAACCCAGCCCCATCCTCTTGGTGTGTGTGTGTGTGTGTGTGTGTGTGTGTGTGTGTATGTGTGTGTGTGTGTGTGTGCGTGTGTGTGTACACGAACCAGTGTGTTTGTTCCTGTGAGATATTTTAGGGGGGAGAGGATCTTAGCTCACCCTCGTTCATTCACTCAACACATGGACTGCACCAGCCAGTCTCTGGGGAGACACACATTCATCCCCATTTGGCTACCACAGAGTCCAATGGCTGCTGAGATGAGATTCACACAGGAGATGGTGAGACAATAGAGAAGGTGAGTCTGGCCCAGCAGAGAGGTTGGGCAGGGCTTTCCCGAGGAACAGCGAAGAACCATGGAAGAGGAAGACAAGCAAGGAAGTGAAGATGGGTGGGAAGAGCATTCCAGACAGGGGAACAGCGAAGGCAAAGGCCCAGTGGCTGGACGCAGTGTGGGAAGGTGAGGGTGAATGGTCCGCATTCATGTTGTGCAGGGCAGCTCCCAGGGCCTGAGAGCAAAGGGAAGCCTGGGGCAGGGGTTAGAGCTACACGGGGACAGGATCAGACTTGTGTCTTACAAAGAGCTCCCTGGGTGCCGGGAGAGAAGGGACAGGGTGCTGGGATGGAAGCAGGAAGTGTGAAAAGCCTACTACAGTGCCCAGGCAAGAGGGGCTGGTGGCCCAGCCTGGGCTGCTACCTCTGGAGGCAGGGAGAAGTGGGGGAAAGGTCAGGGCTCAGGCTGCAGGCAGCTCCAGCCGGCCTAGAGACCGAGAGCAGCCAGGGGCCTCCCTCCCCAGGCCCAGGAGGCTGTCACACAGCACACCAACCAAAAGCAGAGAGAACAAAGCCCAGAGGCGATTTCCCTCTTCCAGCTCTATCTCTGGGACAGGCCGGGGCAGGCAGGGTGGGAGGGTGCAGGTGCCAGTGGCAAGATGGGAATCCTGGATCCTCCTCCCTTGACAAGGAACCTCGGAAATGCTCTCAAGGCCCCTCAGGACCCTCCTGATGCCCCTCCTCAAACCCCTCAGGACCCTCCTGATGCCCCTCCCCCTCCTCAGGGAGTGGCCGCGGTGATATGAATTGAGCTAAGCCTCTCCCCCAAAACGCCCTCTCCCCAATGAGATGCAGGATGCAAAGCTCACAAACTCCCGACAACGCCTGAAATGCCAGCAGTAGCAGCCATCCTTATAGGTTCAGCTGGTTCTGTTCTTAATCTAATTTATCAGGTCTCATTCCCTCTGCCAAGAGAAGGACTGGGCAAGTGAGGGCAAAGCCAGAGAGACCAGAGAAGGAAAAGATGGCTGGGCGGAGTCAGCGAAAACAAAAGCCAAATGACTGGCCCAGGGCAGTGCCTGGTCAGCTGCCACCAGCCCCAGGTCCTGGTGGAGAGACCTAGTTTCCTTACCCAGGGGCCCCTAGTCCCCAGCATCAGCTATTGTGAGCTGTGAACCCAAGTGAATGCCTTTACTCTTGGCCTCAGTATTACCCTCTGTGAAATAGGATACCATCACTAATAGCAGGCACAGTGTTAGGATGGGATGCTATAACATCCATGGCCATGCCAGACACACAGTAGGTGCTAGAGAGATGGCTGGTCAGATCACTGCAATCCAATCACCCATACAGCTGGAGGCAGGCTTTACTGACAGGGAAAGCCGCCCTGTCGAATTATTCAGGCTTTCCAGCTGTCCCTAATAAGTGTGTGCATGTGTGTCTCTCCATGTGTCTGCTTAAGGGGGGTGTGAGGGTCCGCGTGAATGTGTGGGAGTCAGCTGACCCCATACCCCACCCAGGCTGCAGCCTCCACAGTTGGAAGGAGACCAGCTGCCTGGTCAACTGTGGCTTAGCCCGATCCTTACCTTAACAGCCGTGTGTGATTACTAACATTGGCTGCTATGGTTTACTGAGCATTCACTGAGCCAGGCCTGGGGCTGGGCTTATCACGCACATTTGACTTCACCAGCTAAAGGGTTGCTATCGTCACTCCCATTTCACAGATGAGAAAACTGAGACCCAGAGATGTTAAGTGCCCTGCCCACGCTCACACAGCTCAGCAGGGGCTTGGACTCACACCTGGCCATCAGAGTCTGTGCTCTTAACCACCAAGAGGCTCAGGATACCTCAGCCGGCTTCTGGGAGGTTACATGTCCCTTTCAGCAGCCTACAAAGCCTTGGGCCCTGCCTCCCACACAGGTTCCCCCCATTAGGACTGAGCCATTCTCGCAGCAACCTGTGATGTCAGGAGACCAGGCCAGGCTGCAGCGTGCTTGCTGGGACCCAGGTCTGGGTGGAAGAGCAAGATTAGTCCCATTTTACAGATGGGAAAATGGAGGCTCAGCAAGGTCAAATTTCTTTGCCAAAATCAAACAGGCAGAATTCAGTCTAACTTTAGAGCTGGATCTTCACCCCTCCACTTCTCCCCACGAAAGGTTAGACACCTTCTCCAGGAAGCCCTCCGTGATCTCTGAGGTCTCTACTCTAACAGTGCTCACTTCAGACCAGTTAGGGAGCACTAGAGCCACTAGGCTAAAACGTCTGCCCAGTTCTATGTCCTGCTGGGGACAACAGCCCTTGCTTGCCCCCTCCCCTCCCACTGAAACCCAGTCCTGTAACCACAGTTGTAATTAGCATAGCTCCATCAATCAAGTGCAGGGAGACTGTGAATGTTTCCTTCACATCCCCCCACGCCCCACCCCAGGAATGGCATCCCTGGAGTTGTGCAGGGCATATCCTGACCAGTTCAGGCACACAGTAAGTGCATTTGTTCAATGATTATGCTCATTATAGCTCCCATGGACCGAGGCCTCCTATCATTCTTAACTCTTTCCTAAATTATTTCATTTGAGCCTCATGCTAGCCATATCACCAGGGGGCACTCTGCTTGTGCCCGTTGTGTAGGTGAGAACACAGGGGCACAGAGAGGCCAAGCAGCTCGCCCCAGATTGTACAGCCAGGAAGTAAGGGCTGCTCAGGGCTGAACTCAGCCACAGAGCAGGAAGATGAGAGCAGATCCCCTCCTAACCCTCCCAGTCCTTGGTGACCTGCACCGTCAGCCCTGACCCTGTCATTAGCTCAGGTGTGAACATCAGCTCCCACACCTGTCATTAGGAACCAGGGTGACGGGAGCAGCACAGCTGTTCACACCCTGCCCCAGCCCTCCCCGGTTTCAGCTGCTGAAAGGCTGACACACAGGGAGGCGCCGTTTTCTCCGTGGAGGCGCTCTGTTCGCTAGTTCGCACTTGTGCAGCTCAAAGCCGTAACTGCCTGGGTGTGAAGGTCCCAACTCCCGGCTCCTGGGTCCCCTCAGCTGGGGCGGCGATGCTGACCCACTGTCTGGACACCTCTGAGGCATTCTCTTTGTTGTCACGTTTGCTGCTCGCAGGAACCCCATGTGGGAGATATTAGCACCATTCCTGCTTTGCAGACGAGAAATCTGAGGCTCAGAGAGGTTCCCTCACTTGCCCACAGCAGGAGTGGCAAAGCCACAATCAGAAGCGAGACATTCTGCCCAGGGCCAAAGCTCCCACCCACCATACCATGCTGAATCTCACTGGCAATGGAGAAGACCCCCAGAAACTCAGGGTGAGAGAATAACTTGGGGACCTGTGCCCCATGACCTATGACCACATCTTAGAGCTACAAGTACAGGCTTAAGCACTGGTGAATGCTCACAAGATTCTTGTTGAGAGAATGAGGCAAGAGGCTGTCCCACTCCCCATAATCCAGTCCATGAACTTGACCCCATGGAGGGGAAAGAGCAGAGGGGCGCACGGGGCTGGTGAGACCGCTTGGAGAAGCACCTGGCCCCTCCTCAGGGCTGTGACTGTGCAAGGCCCTGGGAGCTCAAAGGAAGTCTTTCGCTCCCTCCTGGGGAGAGAACCAAGAAGGCTTTCTGGAGAAAGACACCTCAAAGCTGAGATCTCAGATAATCAGGTCAGTCAGCCAAGGGCAGAGGGTGGCTGCCTTGGGCTAGGAGTCTGGAGAGGGGCAGCACCCAGTGTCCTTGCCACCCCAGGCCCTCCAAGTCCCCACAGCTATAAAGGATGGGAATCCTTTCTTCCTACGTCTGCCGGAAAAGCCATGGCCCTCTCAGTTTGTCTGGATTTATTATAACCTTTTGTTAGGTCCACGCCAGGCCTTGGGGGACTGGATGCAGGGCGAGGCCTGGCCCATCTCCTGGGATAAAGGACTGGAGGGGCCTGAGTCTTGATGGAGGGAGAACAGCACAGTCCTCTGTGGCTGGCACAGAGCATGCAATTGTGCAATGTTCGAGAGAACAGCTCAGGGACTGGACAGGACCCCAGCTGAGTTGGAGAGCCAGCTGGACTCAGGCACAGAGGAACAGTGTGCAGGGCCCTGCCCCATCTCTGGGATTGTGAAAGACCAAGGGGGCCAGGTTGGGGGGAGCCTTGGAGGGGAGGGAAGGAAATGCCTCTGAGCTTGAAACAGCCCAACGGAGAGGTGGGGGCGGGTGGGATCACTGGGCAGTGCAGTTTCTGAAAGGGCTGTGCCCACACGCCCTGCGCCAGCACCCGGGCCCCACAGCACTTGTCAAACAGGTCTGCCTGGGCTGGACCACAGGGGCAGGGTGGGGGCCCTGGCCAGCGTTTTCTTGCCTTCATCTGGGGCCTGGGAGGGAGTTAGGAGCAGCTCAGGGTCAAGGAGGGGTGCCGGGCTCACGGTGAGCGCACCTTGGGGAGGATACCCAGGCAGGTGGGCTGTGCAATTCTGAGTGCCCCACCTGCCTGGAGCCCCTTGTAGGGAGAAATTTAGTCAAGTGCTCTCTCCTAAATGGGAGCCCCACCCCCATTTTCCCTTCAGCTGGGACTAGGCAGACCGAAGTCCCGCCCCCTCCCTCAATCTCAGCATCTCCACGAGGCTCCCTTAAACCGGTTATTAAGTGAATACATTAGGCTTATCAAAACGGACGTGGGCTGCCGTCTCAACGCAAACACATCAAGACATGTCATTCCCTTCCCAACCCGCCCTGGGAACCCCGGGCTCAGAGACGCCGCCAGTTTCGGGGCTGTGGGGGGAGGGCGCGGCCAGAAGGAGGTCCGGACACCGCCCAGCCGCAGCGCAGACCCCAGCTCGGCTGCCGCCGGGGAGCGGGAACAGGAGGTGTTTCAGCCTGTGCCCCCCAACCCAATCGACCCCACACCCACCGAGCGCAGGGTGGCACCCCCACCTCCAGGCTTCCCAACGCCAGGAGCACCTGCGCGCTCTCCAAGGGAGGGGAACGCCCCCTCCCACACCCTAGCTCAATTTACCCGCCCCCGTGCGCCCCTAGACGTGTTTCCTAGGTCCCCTCCACCCGGCCTTGGGTGTAGCGTCTCAGGACACACCACTCCCCACCCGGGCGGTGCTTCCCGGCGCCAGGGCGACCCTGGGAGACGGAGGTCGCCTACATCTCCAGCTCAGCTCCCGCCCTCCAGGCGCTAAGTCAGTGTTCTCTGGGCTCCGAGAACTCTCTGTGCCAGATACAGTGTTTTCCCGAGGACGCCCAGCCCATCCCTAGCGCCGCCGGAATTCCCAGCTCTAAGGTGGCCCGCGGGCCGCACGCTCCAGAGTGTCGCGCACTCCGGGCTCAGTCCCCGCCCTCCGGGCCTCCCCGGACCGCGCTTCCTGGGCTCCCTGCAGACCTCAGCCCCCCGCCCCGCAGCGCGCGGTTTCGCGAGGGCGTGTGGGAGCGATGTGCGGACGCCTCCTCACCTCCGGGTCTGCACCTTGGGGCTGTATTTGCCTTTGTTTCTCTTCTTGAAGAGCGAATGCATGGTGGCGCTGGGGTGCGCGGGCGGGCGGGCAGCGGGTGGCGGCGCGGGCCTGGGTACTGGGCGGCGGGGGGACCCAGCGCGCACCGAGGGGCGGCAGCGGGCGCAGGTGAACGGGCGACAGCGCGGGAGCCCGAGTGAGGCGCTACTGGGGCGCCGGGTCACTACTCGCGAGGGGCGGGGCGCCCGCAGACCCAGGGCTCTCCCGGCCGCTCCCGGGAAGGTGGTGCTTACCTTCCCGAAGGAGGGGCCATCGGACGGGCGGGACTTCCCGACGCATCGGGCGCGCGCCCTGGGCCGGGCGGGTGGGAGTGGGGCTCCCGGCCTGGGCTGGGGGTGGGGACACGGGGGTCTTTTCCGGACACACACACACACACCCCACGCTGAGCAGGCGGGCGGGGGCGCTCGGACCACTTTCCTAAACATCCTCAGCCCCACCCTCACTCCCGGGCCTGGCCTGCCCCTGGCTGAGGGCCTTCACCTGGCTCTCTGCTGCCTCTCTTGTTGGCTAACACCTAGGTGGGTCCTCCAGACAGGTGTGGCGAAGACCAGTCTGGGCCCTGGGCCCTGGATAGCTAGTGAGTTACGCGCAGGTGGTAGCAGTGTCGGTGGAAATTGAGAAAAGGGGATCAGGAGTGCGCCGCTGGCGTTCAGAGCCTGCAGCCACAAATGGTCAGCTGACTCCTCGGCGAGGCTTCCTAGCGCTCCCAGCCTCAGTTTCCTCATATGTCGAACAGTGATAACCACCCCATCCCAACGGGTTTTGAAGAGATTCGTGTAGATAATTCACACAAAGCACTTAGCACAGTGCCTGGCCTGAGTGCGCAGAAGCTCTGCCATCATTATCACTGTGCCATCTCTGGCGAACAAAAAATCCTTTGAAACTTGATAACTCCAGACCCTGGCAGGACAGACTACTTCATAGCTGGTCATAAACGCTGCTGGTTTCTGGTTCAGAATAGCCACATTACACAATGCTGCCAGCATGTGCCCGGTTACACTGTGCACTGAAGCCTGCAGCTGGACAGATAGTGAACCCAGTCCAGCAGTGAACCCAAAGGAGCCCGACAGCTGGGAGGGTTCAGGGCCTACCTCATGCCCCACACTGGGGATCAAGCCCACGACCCAGGCATACGCCCGGACCAGAATCAAACCATGACCTCCTGGATCATAGGTCAACGCTCAAGCACTGAGCCACGCCGGCCAGGCTCCCCACCTGTTTTTTTATTGATAAAACTAGAAGCCCGGTGCACAAATTCGTGCACAAGTAGGGTCCCTCCACCTGGATAGCGATTGGGACTATTGGGGTGGCGGGAGGTTGGTCAGCCAATCAGGGCCATGGGGCCAGCTGGCCAGGGGGAGGGGCCGCAGGAGGTTGGCCAGCTGGCCGGGGTGGGGAGGGCCGCGGGAGGTTGTCTGGCGGGGGGGGGGGGTGAGGGGGGAGAGGGGCTGCAGGAGGTTGGCCGCCCTGATCGGGGTCATCCGGCTGGCCAGTTGGGTGGAGGGAGGGGCCACGGGAGGTTGGCTGTGGGAGCGCACTGACCACCAGGGGGCAGCTCCTGCGTTGAGCGTCTACCCACTGGTGGTCAGTGCGCGTCATGTTGATCGGTCACTTAGGCTTTTATATATATAGATAAGGAGGTTGATGGGAAAGTGGATTCCCAAGGGCTTACCCTGCCCCAGACCCAGCAGCTTTTGAAAACTCAGTGTCCTTTGGGCCTTCTCTTGTTTCTGTCACCAAAGGACTGAGCTTTTAGTGTTACAGAGACTCTAGAATATCTTATTCTTTTTATTTTATGTTATTTCTTGACTAGAAGCACGGTGCATGTGGGATCCCTCAGCCTGGCCTGCGCCTCTCGAAATCCAGGACCCTTTGGGGGATGTCGGACTGCCGGTTTCAGCCCAATCCCCACAAAACCAGTAGTCTGACATCCCTGGAGGGATGTAGTAGTGCGCAAAGTGGCAGGAAGCTGGGGAGGAGTCTGTGCTACTTCAATCATCCTGGCCCGCTCAGCCTGCTGCCACTGCTCATAAGCTCCCTGAGCGGCGCTCCTGCTGTGGAAGCACACTGACCACCAGGGGGCAGCTCCTGCGTTGGTTGTCTGCCCCCCTGGTGGTCAGTGCGTGTCATAGCAACCGGTCGTTTGGTCATTTGGTCACTTAGGCTTTTATATATATAGATTTTAGAGAGGGAGAGAGAGAGAGAGAGAAACATCAATTTTTGTTGTTCCACTTATTTACACATTCATTGATTGATTGTTGTATGTGCCCTGACCTGGGATCGAACCCAAAACCTTAGTGTTGGAGATGACACTCATAACCAACTGAATTACCCAGCCAGGGGCAGAAACCTTATTCTTTTTTTTTTTTCAAATATATTTTATTGATTTTTTACAGAGAGGAAGGGAGAGGGACAGAGAGTTAGAAACATCGATGAGAGAGAAACATCGACCAGCTGCCTCCTGCACCCCCCGCACTGGGGATGTGCCCGCAACCAAGGCACATGCCCTTGACTGGAATCGAACCTGGGACCTTTCAGTCCCCAGGCCGATGCTCTATTCACTGAGCCAAACCGGTTAGGGCAGAAACCTTATTCTTAAGGGGGCATCTGTGGGTGGGCTTAAGGGGGTCTGTGAGCCCCCCTACACTTGATTTTAAAATGTGTGTCCATATGTGCATTTTCCTGGGGAGAGTCTTTCACTCTCAATAGGTTCATTAATTCACTCATTCAACAGACTAACACTCTCCAGCCTGGCTGCCTGGTGCTGCTGCATTGATGAGAAAAGGGAAAAACCAAAAAACAGCAAAGGCCTTTCTCTTGGGGGAGGGGAGAAGATACATACTAATATATATATTTTTTTAATTGATGACCCTTAAATTAACTTTTCAGAAAGGTCTGGGAACCTAAAAAGGATAAAGGGCCCTGCAAGATGCCATGGCTCTGAAGGTGTGCATCAGGATCCGGAGGGCAGTTTGTAAAAATGCAGATTCCAGGGCTCTGAGCTCCTGACAGGGGAGCGTGGGGAGGGGCCCAGGAATCTGAACTTTGGCAAGTCCCTCTGTGAGAAGCCAGGAGCCAGGGATCTTGCCTGCAGCCTCCCCTCACCCCCACCCCCAATCTTCTCAGGTGGGGAGCCTTTAACAGATCTTGCCAAATCTAACCCTGTCATTGCCCCTGTGAACTTGGCTCTGCCTGGCTCCTCTCTCAAACCCCTCCCCCTGCTTCAGGCAGGGAGTTCCTCACTGGGCAGCTAAGGGCTTGAGCAATTCCCTTGGTCCTGCAGTGAATTCCTTCCAGGGTGTGAGGATAGGACAGGGCCCGGAGGGCACCAAGGAACTTGCCTCCAGCAACCGATGGTGTGATGGTGTGGAGCAGGTGTCAGGGAGGAGTCAAAGCTACAGAATATAAGCGGGACCCGCTGGCGTGGCTCAGTGGTTGAGCGTCAACCTATGAACAAGGAGGTCACGGTTTGATTCCTGGTCAGGGCACATGCCTGGGTTGCAAGCTCAATCCACAGTGTGGGGTGTGCAGAAGGCAGCCGATCAATGATTCTCTCTCATCATTGATGTTTCTATCTCTCCCTTTCCCTTCCTCTCCGAAATAAAACATTTTTTAAAAGGAAAAGAATGAACACATTATATATATATATATATATATATATATATATATATATATATATATGTGGGGGGGCCCACCTGGGACCTGCAGAAGCCTCAGCTCAGCACAGAGCTGTCACCTAGGACCCCTTCCCCACACCCCAAGTGGGCCATAGACAGGGGCTCATGAGGGGATCTTGTTAGTCCCCTTGCTTTTGCCCACTTCACAACTCTGCCTGGAAATCCTTTCAGGGGCTCTTTTGTGGGGGCTGAGCGGGCCTCAGGGGTGTTCAGGGCGGCACTGTTGCTCGGAAGGAAGTCATCAGATGGCCACTGGGAGGGGGTGTTTAAATAACCCAGGGTGAATCCACACCAGGAAAGGCCCCGCCCCGAGAAGAATGGGAAGGGATGCGGAGCACTGCTGAGACGCACGTAGGGTCAGGTGCCAAGTGCAAGGGAGAGGGTGAGGGAGAGAATGAACATGCATGTGTACGTGCACAGAAAACTTCCGGAAGGATCCACAAGAAACTTAGCCATGAGTCCCCTCAGGAGGGACAAGAAATCTAGTATTTGGACTTTAAAAAAATATATTTTTTGTATGTACTTGAATTGCTTCTTCAATGTCTTTTTCCAGTTACGATTAAAAACTCGTTTAAAAATGACCAAAGTCTGTCATTCCCTCTTCCAGGACCTTCCTTCTACCCCTTCCCTGTCCCCCAGCTTCTTGCCCCACCACACTCTATGGTTCTAACCTCCTTCCTTGCTGGAGGAGGACTGGGGGATACTGGTGGATAAGGGTTACGGAAGATGTGAAATTTGGGGGAAGAGAACCATGCTAAGGAAGGCAGCCACTCTACCGTTCAGTTGCTGAGAGTCTAACAGCCATGAAGATACAAACAAGTTCAAAGCCCACCGTGAGGAGTCTGGGAAGAAGAGCTGTGTTAGGGTCCAGAGATGGGGAGGAGGGGGAGCAGCCTGGGGAGACCTGGGTTGGAGTCCTCGCTCTGCCCCTTTCAGCTGTGTGAACGTGAAAAAGTCCTTTTCCCTCTCTGAGCCTCTGTTTCCCTCATCTGTGAAATGGGCACAACTGTAGCATCCCCCGAAAAGGGTGAGCTCCGGTATTAAGCGCTTGCCCCCTGGCAGTTAGTGAGGGCTCAACCAATGGGGCGGCAGGGGGCGGGGTGGGGGGGGGGAGAAGTGCACATCTGTAGCTGGAGGCTCAATGCTTATGGGACTGAGGGGTATAAGCAAGAACTCTAAACTGTCTCCAAACCCTGGACTTCTCCCAACTTCCAAATCTCCTTTCCCACACCCCTAGGTCCACTTAGGGGAGGGAACCAGACTAGGAACCTCCAGGTGAGCAGGCTTGCAGCTCAGCTGCTGAGTAACAGCCATGACATTGACGGTGTTAATGCCACTTCTCATTTATTGAGGGTGATTCTGTGACAAGCAACAGGGTGTGTGCCTGACATGCCTCAGCTGATTGATTGGCCCCAAGGACCACCCCCACACCCTGGGGTGCAGCAGACCAGCCAGCTGGGAGGAAGCGCTTATGCTCCAGGGAAAGGTACTGAGGTCCTGAGCGGTCTGTGCCCGGTGGGCTGGTTCCCAGGTCAGCCTGCTGGAGTCTTGGACCCCCACCCCCTCTACCCTCCCAGGCCCCTGCTGACTCAGCTGGGCCCCCACCCAGGAGCTTCAGGGGAGTTAGCAGGTTTAGGGAGGAATTTGTGTTGTGCCTCACTGTCCCTCCTCCCTCATCCTCCACAAGCTGGGCTCCGAGAGCTGGCGTGGCTGTGTGTGCATGCACATGTGTATACACGTGTGCACACCACTGGTCTCGGGCAGGGGCGGGAGCTGCGTTCTGGCCCTGTGCATCCTCCTCTGGGCAGATGGGATTTGTTTGGTTCTCCTCTTATGCCAAGTGACTCATCCCTCTGCCATGTGGGATGGGGGTTCAGGGAGGGTGTTTGCTTTCCTGGCATGTGTTTGATGGTTAACCCCACAGGGGTGGCACCTGCAGGGCCATTGGGTTCCCTGGCAACCAGGCCACCCTAGGCCCCTTAACCCCGTCCCCTCTCTGTAGCTGGGCCAGGCTGTGGCGCCCAGGCGGCCACCACTTTCCTGAAAGGTCAGGAAACTCTCATTGTTTGCTGTCGCTGTTTCCCCAGCAGCTGGAGAGCTGCTTGTTCATTCACTCGCTGGCTTGGGGTGTTTCTATGAACCAGTTTGAAACAAGAAGGGCAGCATTCCCCCAGCCCCAGAGAGAGGGGCGTGTGTAGGACCCAGCAGCCTGTTCTTACCCTATGAGCCTTCTCCTCCCAGGGCGAGGCCCGCCCAGCCTCCAGCGGATAGTCATTCTCCCATCTCCAACTGTTCAGGCCCCCCACCCCTACCCCCAGGAGCATTTACAAATGCAGATTCTAGGGCCCCCTCTGAGATTATGGTGGGGTGGGTTTAGGTAGAGCCCAGGGATCTGCATATCAACAAACACCCACGCCCACCCCCATGCTAAGGCAGGCGGTTTCTGGGCCGCCCTGAGAGGCACAGCTGTGAACAGGAAAAGAGGCGGCACAAGCTCAGGCCTGGTCTGCACCCGCTGAGAAGAGCCCACGGGCTGTAGCTTGAAGCCAACCTGGGTTTGAATCCTGGCTCCCACTCATCAAACTGTGTGGCCTTGGGTAGGTGGCTTAACCTCTCTGAACCCTGGTTTCCCTATCTCTAAAATGGGGGCGAGCCAGTGCGCCTGGCACTGAGGCCCCTCTCTTGCTCTCTCTTCCCCCACCTACCAAAGGGACAGGAGGGAGCTGGCCCAGCTTCACTCGTGTTTTGTAACACATATTTACTTTTCTAGCAGAACAATGCAAGGGATGGAAAATCATGCTGGCCCTTCAGCCAAGATGGGCTGACTCACACTCGGTCCTGAGGGCCTGCTGAGCTCCCCACAGCCCGCGCTGGGCCAGAGGGGAGGCTGGGCCCTGGCAACCGGGGAGGAGAGGGTCCATGATGAGTCACCCTCTGCCTGCCCCTGAGTCATTCCCCAAGAATGGCCCATGCTCGGTGGGGGCCCCTGCCAGGCAGCCACACCCTGCTGCCCCCACAGGGAGCCGCTGCTCCATGACTCCCTGCCAGCCCTCCCTGGATGCAGATGTGCACCTGTCAGCTGCGTCTGTTATCAGAATATGGAAACAACTCCCCACCCGTGGTTAAATAGCAACTGCTTTGAGCCTCGGATGCTCGGGGCCACCCTGGCCCTTCCCGAGGAACCCAGCCCCTGATTCGCTCTCATCTCAGCAGGGGGCCTCTCCAACTCAGCCTCACCCACAGGGCAGCGCCCACTCAGACCCAGCCACACTACCCCACCCGGCCATTCACAGGTCTAGGCCTCAGCGTGCACCCTGGACCGCTTTCCAGGACAATCTGTCCCACATCTCCGGACACCTCATTTCCAGCCCGTCCCTGGGCCTCTCAGGCCAGGCTGGGAGGGCCGCCCAGCAAAGAGGTCACGCAGTCAGGGCAGAGAGTGGATGGAGCTGGGTGGGGCCAGACTGGCTCTGCCAGGCCTGGGATCCCCGCAGGACAGGCTGCCCAACCCCAAAACTCCCATCCTCCCCTCAACGCCTAAGCGTACTTCCTCCCCAGCCTACTTCCTCCCACCCGCTTGCCTCACCGGGCCCTGCCAGGGCTCACGTCTGCCAGACCGGTAGGGCTGCATTTCTGGGGCCAGTGTCCTGGATGTGACAGCCCCTGGGGATCCCAGGTCAGGAGGTTAGGATTCCATTCCTTTGTGAGGCTGGGGGCCTGAGTGATGGACAGACCAGGCCCCAAGGGGCAAAACAGAATAAAATCGGGTTTGAACTTTAAGCCAACCTGGGTTTGAATCCTGGCTCTGCCATGCAGCCAATTGTGCGACCTTAGGCAGGTGGCTTAACCTCTCTGAAACTCAGTTTCTCCTTCTGTCACATGAAGAAGAACCAAGGAGCTTAGATGTCAAGCCCCAGCTCCTCTATTTCCTAGCTGTGCCACCCTGGGGAAATGTCTTTACCTCTCTGAACCTCGGTTTCTCCATCTGCAAAATGGGGACACTGGAGCCTGCTCCATGGGGTCTTAAAAGGATTCAGTGAAGTCAGACACGCAATCATGACTTCACCCACTTTTATTGAACATTTACCGTGTGCCAGGCCCTGTGCTAAGTGCTTGTCTTGGGGGGTTGGTATTACATTTTCCAGCTGTATTGAGGTATGATGGACATACAACAAAGTGCACGTGTTTGAAGTGTACCGACGGATGAGTTTTGACATAAACACCCAACAGTGAAGCCATCACCACAGTGGAGATGATGAACTGGCCCTCTTCCTCTCCCATTTTTCAGACATGGAAACTGACACTCCAAGACATTACCTGCTTGCTCAAGCTGGCCACGAGGACACTCGGAATTTAAACCCTACAGTCTGAGCCAGCGCCCTTGTCCCCACCTTCACCGCCATTCAGCAGGGTGCTTGGCACAGAGTCCGTACTCAGTGCCATTGCTAAATAAATGAGTGAGAGGGTCAGTGCATAGGGGTGGTTACAGGGAAGGTCCCCGGAGGAGAACAAACCAAGAATTAGTAGATCCTGAGTCAGAACTAAGGTAGAAGAGAAAGGGTTCCTTCGTTAAAAATTGATTGAGCACCTGCTACGTGACAAACCTGTGCTAGGCACTCAGGATACCGGTCAAGCACAGCAGGCACAGGTTCCTGCCCTCGGAGAGCTGGCTGCAGAGGACCAGGGCTGGGGGAGCGGGAGGGGGACAGTCTAAGTTTGAGGTCACTTGTGGGTGAAAGATGACACCTGTCACCAGGTCCCCAATTACAGAGCACCCCCAGGCAGACAAAGTCATGGAGCAAGGTCCCAGGGCCACTGTGAGGAAAGCCCCCAGGCTACAGGCTGAGGGCGGTTGGAGCCCTGGTTAGGAAGGAGGGACCCCAGTTCCCTCACCATCCTCCCCCCTGCACATCACTGACATTTCCTGGGGAATTGGGGCAGGATTTCCTCTCTTGTCCTCACAGTGCCTTCTGTACATTTACTTATCCGTTTATGAAGCACCTACTATATGCCTAGCCCTGGGGACACAGCAGCTGACAAGACACAGCCCAGTCTGGGAAGGGAAAGGGAGAAAAATGCAAGCAGACAACCACATTTTTAAGAAATGAAATAACCTACGTGTCCATCAATGGGGGAGTGGCTGATACAGAATGAACCTGTCATAGTCTGGGAGGGCAGACAGGGGTCAGGAATGCGATGGGTGTATAGGCGACTCAAGGAAGGAAGCCTGGGTATAGTAAGTGAAAAAGGAAGTGGCCACCATTGGGTGCTGTATTTTTGCCCGTTGTGATTTAAAATAGAGCTGCCTCCATATCTCGATGACTCTGCCCTCCCGCCTGCCTGCCTCGGTCTGGGTCTGCCTGGCCCTTTGTCCACTCTATCTGCTGAGATGAAACATTCCTGCTCAGGACCCAGCCAGCCAAGCCTCCACGCGCTGCCTTCCCAGGCCACGCTCAGGTCACCGGCTCAGGCTTAATCCCTCGCCCGGGCCCAGACCTCCAGGGCTGATGAGTCAACACAAGCCAGCTCTGAACAAACACCCCCTCCTCCTGGCCTGGGGTCCCTCTTCCACCCCCGCCTGGCCCAGTCCATCCTGTTCCCCAGGAAGCACCCATCCTCTGCTGGTCTGGGCGACTCCTGAGCAGCCCTGTCCCCTGGGACTTCCTGCTCTGACGGGAACATTCCACATGTACCTGGGAGGCATTAGCTACCTGTGGCTACCGAGCAGTCGAAGTGTGGCTGGCGCAACTCAATTTTTAATGTTACTGTTTATGTTATATTTGCTATTATTTATGTAAATATATGACACATTCACATTCATTTAATTAATTTAAATGGCCACATGTGACTGGTTGCTGTTTCACTGGGAGGATCCAGAGAGTCAGCTTGGGTCCAGGCATGAAGAAGTGGACATCCTGGGACCCTGGCCTCTGCCCCAGGTAGAGTCAGCCTGGGGGGCTGGATGGACAGCTGGGGCCTCAGGGACGGACCGGGGGTGTCCCTTGGGGTCTGCTCTATTGATGGGGCTGAACATAGCTTTGGGTGCCTGTGGCCTCCCCTTCACCTGCCTAGCCCTTGGTCTGACTCCAGCTTGATCGTCGTGATGTGAGCTGACTTCTTACTGTTAGAATGCCCAGCTCCAGCACCGTGTCTAACCTCCTTCACTCCCAGACCTCTGACTGATTACATCCAGCCCTGCCCCTCCTCTGCTGGTTCCCATCTCTGCTCCCCACTCCAAGCAGCTTCCAGAGGACTTGACCTAGGATGGCAGGTTGTTGTCATATCTAATCTGCTAAAAGGCAACAGTGACACATCCCCCTCCCAACCAGGGGGACTCAGAGTCTACAGCTGCCCTGGCCCAGTTCCCCCTAATGAGCTTGGGTACAAAGGCTTTGCTTTTGAAGTAACCCCAGGGCACAGGATCAGGGCATGAGGAAGAGGTGGGAGTGGGGTAATTGGTGTGGGGGGGGATGAGAGGTTAGGAGGTTAATCAACCCATGGTGCAGTGGCAAGCTGGGCCCTGCAGTGGGCTGATGGTGGCCCCCAAAAGATAAGTGCAAGTCCTAACCCCCTGGGACCTGGGAATGTGCCCTTATTTGGAAAAAGGGTCTTTAAGGGTCCTTAAGTTAAGGATCTCAAGATTCGATCCTCCTGGATTGAGGGTGGGCCCTGCATCCAATGACAGTCATCCTTATAAGAGAAAGATAGAGCAGAAGAGAAGGGAGAAACCCGGGTGCTGCGGCCGGCCTGGCTTGAGATATTTGAGACAAGATGCAGGACCCCAATGCAGACAGTGAGAGGAATGACATCTCACGCGAAAAGGGCATCTTACCCTCGAAGGACAGATTGAACGAACTGGGAAAGGAGGCAGGAGAGGAGGAGCAGGGAGTCCTTCAGCGGTCAGTTGTGAAAACGTAAGAAGATATGACTCCGGAAGAATTGGGGGATAATGAAGACGAACTGAATGAGGAAGAGGAACAAGCTAGTGACATGTATAGGCAGCAGAGACTGGCTGAGTGGAAAGCCACCCAACTGAGGAATAAACCTGGAGAAGTTTTGGAGACCTCAGGAAAGGATTATGTTCAGGAAGTTACCAAAGCTGGAGAGGGCTTGTGGGTGACCCTGCACCTTCACAAACAAGGGATTCCCCTCTCTTCCCTGAGAAACCGGCACTTCAGTGGACTGGCCAGGAAGTTTCCTGACGTCAGGTTTATCAAGGCCATTTCCACAATCTGCATACCCAATTATCCTGATAGGAATCTGCCCACAATATTTGTTTACGTTGAAGGCGCTATCAAGGCTCAGTTTATGGGACCTCTAGTGTTTGGTGACATGAACCTGACAATAGATGAATTGGAGTGGAAATTGTCTGAATCTGGAGCAATCAAGACAGACCTGGAGGAAAACCCTAAGAAGCCAGTTGAAGATGCCTGACTATCCTCAGGGTGCAGCTCTGTGCCCATGAGCAGGTGCAGCGATTCCGAAGCTGACTGAGGCTGTGCCCAGGTACCATGCTGAGCTTTCTTGATGTGACAGATATCTGGATTTTATTTTTTAAAAAGGAAAAAGTAGAAATGAATCCTTTTGGTTTTTATAATTACTAGAGGCCCAGTGCACAAAATTCGTGAACTTGTGTGTGTGTGGGGGGGTCCCCTCAGCCTGGCCTGTGCCCTCTCGCAGTCCGGGAGCCATGGGGGGATGTCCGACTGACGGCTTAGTGGGCCTAAGCCGTCAGTCGGACATCCTTAGCATTGCCGTGGAGGCGGAAGAGGCTCCCACCACTGCCGCTGGTATCGCCAGCCGTGAGCCCAGCTTCTGGCTGAGCGGCACTCCCCCTGTGGGAGCACACTGACCACCAGGGGGCAGGTCCTGGGTTAAGTGTCTGCCCCCTGGTGGTCAGTGTGCATCATCGTGACCGGTCATTCCACCATTTGGTCATTTGCATATTAGCCTTTTATTATACAGGATGTTTCAAATCTCATAGTTCTCAGGAATAATCACTGCTGGGAATCTTCTTGAATTTCTTAGAACTCTTTTTAAATTAATAACATTTTCTTAAAAATAAAAACCAGCTGTTGGCATGACGAGAGAGAGAGAGAGAGAGAGAGAGAGAGAGAGAGAGGCAGAGGGAGATCTGAGACACACAGACACGTGGAAAAGAGAACGAGGCTGTGCAATCACTGACCACTGACTGAGGCAGAGATCGGCGTGATGCAAATTCAGGGTGGAGGCGGAGGCCATTGCCAGGGAATGACTGTGGCATTCTGTGATTATACTGAAACCATGGACTTGTAGCCTATAAATGAATAAATTGTATGGTGTGAGAATTATGTTTCAATAAAGCAGAGTTATCACTTTCCTACACTGCACCATCTCAAATGCCAGCTCCTCAGCAAAGTCCCATGGGAGATGGTCCCCCCTTCCAAGCTGGCACTATTTACCCCTATTTTTTTTATATTATCGTGGAAAAGTAAACTAGTACATAACATAAAACTCACCATTTTAAGCGCACAGTTTAGTGGCATTTAGTATTTCATGTTGTTATGCAACCATCACCATCATCCATCTTATCTTGCAAAACTGAAACTCCACACCCATTAAATATTAACTCCCCATTCCCCCTTCTTCCTGCTCCTGGCAACCACCATTCTACTTTCTGTCTCTATGAATTCGACAACTCTAGGGACCTCATATAAATGACAGAATTACCATATAATAATTGCCCTTTTGTGTCTGGCTTCTTTCACTTAGCATGTCTTCAAGTTTCATCTGTGTTGTAGCATCTGTCAGAATTTCCTTCCTTTTAAAGTCTGAATAATTTCCATGTTACCCAAATTTTAAAGAAACACTATGGCCACCTTTACTGCAGAGACACCGGACGTGGCAGGGCCAGAATGCACACCCAGGTCACCTGATTCCAGCACCCTGCAACCCAGCCCCTTCCTCAGCACCACGGGACTCCCCTGCACCACCTTACTCTTGTTCCTGCCCCGCTCCCTCCTCGATGAGAGACCCTGGGGCTAAGAGAGACTTTTGCTCACCTTTGGACCCTGACCGCACATGCAGCTCCAGGTGGAGTCCAGAGCAGCGAAGCAGCATTTGTGGAAGTGACTTGACTTGGAGGTGGGTTGGGGGTCAAAGTGGGTGGGGCCTGGCTGTGCAGCCCCCTTGGTCAGGCTCCCCCAGACTCTGTCTCTTGCTCAAACTAAGCCACCTAATGACGAGGACCTCTGCATTGAGTTCTACAGGCTACAACCTGCATACCTGTACACAGCTGCCTGCCATTGACTCCTAAGACCCTCCAGGTTCCCAAATCCAAGAGGCCTCTGAGCTCTTTTCTGAGTTGGGGGGAGGGGGGGTGGAGGAGAGAAGGAGGAGGAACAGGGAGGGGAGGGCGGGTGAAGGAACGAAGAGGCAGCCTGACAAATGAGATTGGTGCAGAAAGCAGATTGGGGGCGGAGGTGGGGGGGGGGGGGCGTGTGTGTGCAGGGGCTGCTGGGAGGAAGGTGTGACTGTGCAAAGGGACCGAGTTTCCTTTTGGGGTGATGAAAATGTTCTGGAAGTAGATAGTGGTGCTGGTTGCGCAACCTTGTGAATGTATTAAAAGACACTTAATTGTATACTTAAAAAATGGTTAGATGGTAAATTTTATGTTATGTGTATTTTACCACAATAAAAAAAAATACCCAATTTTCTTTAGCTCCAGCACTATCCCAGGGCCCTTACATATTACAGGAACCAGATCTAGGACCACTTGTGTCCCACAAGGGTCTGGACTCTGGACCCTCTCACTCCACCCCCTCTTCATGCCACCTGCTCTTGATATCAACTGAGAACATTTCCCTTCAGGACACCTTCCAGGAGCCTCTGTGTTAGGACTGGGCCCAGTGTTTTAGTCAAATAAATGCATCACAGATATGCAAAGACATGGGGTGTTTCTGGAGTTTTCAAAACACAACTCACTACGAGGCGTCTTTGGCTTGGTCATTCCCACAGGACAAGTAGTAAAGAGCATGTAGGAAGAGCTTGGAGGTCCTGTCCCTGGGACTGACTTCATGCCCCAGAATTCAAATCACCCCATCCTTCTGGCACCTCCTCAGTCCAGGGCCCATGATGCCTGGCTATCTTTTCAGCTCAGGCTGGGAATCACATCTTTGGTACTTCAGCTCCAGCCCCGAGGGAAGAAGGCTTTGGAGAACCAGAGTCCTGAGTTTGAGTTCCTTACTAGCTGTGTGACTTGGAGGAAGTTACTCAACCTCTCTGTGCTTATTATTTTCCTTGTCTTTAAAATGAAGATTAACCCTAACTGGTTTGGCTCAGTGGATAGAGCATTGGCCTTCGGACTGAAGGGTCCCAGGTTCGATTCCGGTCAAGGGCATGGACCTTGGTTGTGGGCACATCCCCAGTAGGGGGTGTGTAGGAGGCAGCTGACGGATGCTTCTAATTCTCTATCCCTCTCCCTTCCTCTCTGTAAAAGATCAATAAAATATATTATAAAATAAAATGAAGATTAAAATAGTTGTGACCTGGAAAAGTTTTTTTAAATTAGGTGATAGTCATATAATGTAAAATTAACCATTTCGATGTGTACAATTTGGTGGCATTTAGTGCACTCACAATGCTGTGCAACCAGCACCTCTGTGGAGTTCCAAAACGTTTTCATCATTACTGCCCTAGCATCCCATCATTCCAGCCTTAGAATAATGCTGGTCCAGCAAGTGCCAGTGAGTGCTCCATGAATGGCAGGGTAATTAGTAGAACAGTGGTCCTAACCGGTAACCCAAGGCGGGTGGTGGGCTTAAGTTACTTCCCTTGGGCTGCAGGAAGAAGTTAGGGCCCCGTTTTCCACCTTGAGCTCTCTATACCCACCCACTGTCGCACCCCTCCCCCCACCCAGGGTCATGCCCTCACCGGTTGGGCTGAAGGAGCCAGGAAACCTAGCGCCTCTTCCGCAGTCTCAGGGCCTCTCCTCGGCTCCTTTTGTCTCTGCGTGGCCCACTCCGCTGCTGCTCCCCCAAGCTGTCACCTTCTGCGGCAAAGGAGACACGTGTGGGTTGGGGCGTCCGGGAAGATTCAGCCAGGGCGAAAGAGAATGAATGGGAGTGGAAACACGCCCACATCTGGGAGGAGCTCTTATGAGCAGACCGCCCTCACTTAGGAGCGCACCACCTTCTTCCCAGGGTCGGCTTTTACTCCGAGCATCCTGGGATCCCCTGCATCCAGCAGATCCTCGGGAATCTATATTAACATGCACCCTGCTGAAGGGAGCTGGAAAGTTTGGGACAGACTACTGCCGCCCCATCCTTCCTGGTGCAAACATCCGTTCTGTGGTTACTTTGTGCAATTTAAGGCCTTTCGTGCCATCATTCTAGCTTTGTGTTAATGCTCACTACTTACATGCACTGACACTCAGGAAAAGCATAAACATCCCTGGACACATCTTCGGCAATTCCCCAACCTGTGGAGACCCAGGAGCCATGAACTGTCGTTTGCTGCCATCTTGTGGCAGGCATGGGAACTTTGCGCTCCATTTCAATCCTTTATAGCCCTAATCAAGAAAACCTAACTGGCCCACAGGTCACCAGTAAGATCCTGAGTGCCTGAGTCAGACAGAGAAAGATAAATACCATATGATTTCACTTATGTATGGAATCTAAAGAAAAAAATAAATGAACAAAACAGACACAGACTTATAGATACAGAGAACAAACTGAGGGTTGCCAGATGGGGAGGGACTCAGGGGGTTGGGTGAAAAAGGTGAAAGGAATAAGAAGTACAAATTAGTAGTTACAAAATAGTCACGGGGATGTAAAGTACAGCTTAGGGAACATAGTAATATTGTAATAACTATGCCAGTGGTCGGCAAACTGTGGCTCGCGAGCCACATGCGGCTCTTTGGCCCCTTGAGTGTGGCTCTTCCACAAAATACCACGGCCTGGGCGAGTCTATTTTGAAGAAGTGGCATTAGAAGAAGTTTAAGTTTAAAAAATGTTGCTCTCAAAAGAAATTTCAAACAGGGGGAGGGGGGCATGCGTGTGGGGGGGTTTGGGAAAGGAATGGGGGGGTGATGACAAATATGTGATACCTTAATCAATAAAGTAATTAAAAAAAAACAAAAGAAATTTCAATCGTTGTACTGTTGATATTTGGCTCTGTTGACTAATGAGTTTGCCAACCGATGAACTATGCATTGTCAGGTGGGTACTAGAATTATTGGGGGAATCACTTCTTAAATTACATAATTGTCTAACCTCTGTGCTGTACACCTGAAACTAATATAAAGTAATATTGAATGTCAACTGTAATTTTAAAAAGATCCTATGTACCTGGGGGCAGATAACAAGACAGACGTGGTCCCAGCCTTGCCAAGCTCTCAGCCTCCTAGAAGAGACAGTCAATAATCCACAAGTAAATAAAGTGAATGAATACATAAAATGATTATAGAATGTGATACAAGCTAGGAACAAAGCAGGGACAGAGTATGACAGGGTGAAAAGATATGTTTAATAAACTGAGTGTTTGTCTCCCTACACACTCACTCCCTGCCCAGAGCTGTGGGCCACACAAGGGCATGTGCATCTGTCGGACTCCCCCTTGTGAATGGGTAAAGTCACCCAGTGTTGGCACATAGTAGGTGCTCAGTAAATGTCTAATAAATACACGATGGCAATGCTGTGCTCAGCCAGCTTCTTGGCTCCTTTAGGCCAAACAGATGGGGGAGGAATGAGGGGCTTATGGAAGAGAAGCTGGGTCCCTGGGGGTCCTGGGATGGCTGTAAGGGTTTGGGTGAGGATGATGGACAACCGTCACCCTCCCACGGAGACCCCAGTCCACCTTGTTTTAAATTGTACCCTCATTCCACTTGCTTCTTGAACCCCTTCCTTGCTTATATTTTTCACTTTGGCATTTTTCACCATCTCACATACTATGTATTTGCCTTATTTATTTAACATTTGTCTCCCCCATCCCCACCCCCAATCCCGGAATGTAAACTCTCCGATGGCAAGGATTTTGTCTATTTTGTTCACTGATGACTCTCCAGTGCCTAGAAGTGCCTGACACTTAGCAGGTGCTCTGTAAATGTTTGTAGAGTGAATGAATGATGCATGGGTGGGACTTGGGAGCAGGACCATGAGGGCACTAGGGGAGACCAGTGGGAGGAGTGGGGCTCAGAGTCCAAGCAGCAGGTTGATCGAGTTACAGAAGAGGCCAAGTGTAAACTGTACTAGGAGGGGAGGCATTGGGCGGGGCAAGGGTCCGTCGCGGCAAAGCTAGACTGGGGGTGGAGCCTTGGGGCGGGCTTTTCCTGGGGTTGGGCCATTCCCGAGGTTGCGTGTTTAAGGGAGAAACCGGTTGGGGGCGGGGCCCAAGCGAGGTGTGGCCAATCTGGAGGAAGAGCCGGATTGAGGGGCGGGGTCAACAAGAAAAATAAATGAAAGGAGGGGCTAAGGCGGGGGCGGGGCCAGGCCGAGGCTGGACCAATCAGGGATTCGGGTGGATCTGGGAGGGGACGTGGGCAGGGCTATCAATGGGCGGGGCCACTCCAGAGGCGGGGCCGGGCCAGGATCTCTGCTGTCCCGGGTCCTGGAGCGCTCCCGCTAGGCAGGTCTCACTCGCGACCCGCAGGCCCTTCCCTGGCCACCTAGGCCCCAGGGTGCGTAGGGCTGGACTCTCCAGGCTCGGCGACTGTGGTCCGGCCTCGCCCCAGGCACTGCGCTCGGAGCCAGGCGGCTGCCGGGTCCCTAGCGGGCTGAGTTCCTCGCCGCCCCAGGCTGTGTCCCCACAGACTCTGACAGCGAGGGTGAGCCGGCCCTTGCGTGCATGAGTGTGTGCATGCTTGTGTTTGTCTCCTGCATGTGCGCACCAGTGTGTGTGTGTGGACGTCTGTGTGCACAAGAGGAATTGTGTGTGTGGGTAGGGTTGGGTAGGTGCATGCTCCAGGGAACTGAGTGCGTGTGAAAGTTACGTGCATATGCAAGGGTGGTCCCACGTGGGAGGAGAGTCCTGCATGTGTGTGTATGTGTGTGAGACAGAGACAGTGTGTGTGGAATTTGGTAAAGACTGTGTGTGTCAAGGTATCTTGGAGGAAATGGGAGGGAAGATACAGTGATGCTTGGAGGATGTCTGTGACGAGCTATGGGGTACGTGCGGTGAACTGTGGGAGTGAGTGTAAGAATGGCGAATGTGTGTGTTTCCATGTGAGAGGCAGTGAGGGTGCTTCTGGGGGCCTCCATGTGAAGGGGTAGGGACCAAAGAAAGTTTGGGGGTACTGATTGCTGTTGGAGGGTGAGTGTTGGGCCTGGCTGAGAATACCTTGGGGATTACATTGCCTCCTTTGCTTTGAGGGCTGGGAGATTTTGGGGTGGGGCTAGAGGGGGTGGCCCTACCCCTTGCATGGGGGAGCAGCGGGTAGGTTCTTGCTTCATGTGGAGGAAGCTGCCGCCTCAGCAGTCACCTGTCTCCCAGGCTCTGTGCTCCCTCCTACCTGAGTGGCTTCTGCTGGTGCTTGCCTGAGAACATGGTGCAGAAGTACCAGTCTCCTGTCCGTATCTACAAGTACCCGTTCGAACTGGTCATGGCGGTGAGTGACCCCTGATTCTCTGGGTCCTGTGTGATGGTTGGAGGGATACAGGAGGTCAGCTATGACGGGAAGGAAAGGGAACTCCTCAGTCCCTGGATCAGAAGGAATTATTGAACTACTTGGTTAACCTGGGGGTCCAGCTTCTAATCAGCGACCCCTCAGCCTGGCCACCCTACCTTTCACTACAATTTCTGGAATCCTTGCCACTGACAAAGCACGAGGTCTTTCCTTCTCTTCCTTGTTGAAGCTTACATGTCCTCTTGTCTCAAGATTCTCTGACATAAAACAAGGAAATCAGCTAAGTCACTGCTGTCATTTTGTGTAATGATAATAATAGTAGTAATAATAAGCACACTAATGAGGATGATGATGGTGGCAGCCATTCACTGAGGGTGTACAGTATGTACAGTAAGTACAAAGAATATATGTAAAGATCAGCCGGTGTGGCTTAGTGGTTGGGTGTCAACCCATGTACCAGTAGGTCACCAGTTTGATTCCCAGTCAGGGCACCTGCCCTGGTTGCAGACTCTATCCCCAGTAGGGAGTGTGTAGGAGGTAGCCGATAGATGGTTCTCTCTGTCATATCTCTCTCTCTCTCTCTCTCTCTCTCTCTCTCTCTCTCTCCCCCCCCTTCCTCTCTCTAAAATTAATAAAAAACATTAAGAAAAGAATATGCGTAAAAACATACATTTAATTCCCAATAGCTCACATTATTCTCATTTTATCTCCACTAAACGGAAGCTTGGACAGGTGACAGGATGGCCCCAAGTTCTGTGGCTAGGAAGAGGTAGAGCTGGGAATCAGAGCTACACAGGGAGGACTCCGGAGCCATAATTTAACCACAACACTCCCCGGGGTCCTCCTTCCATTCGCACACCCTGATCTTATTCTATGTGTCCTGCCTGATCTTATTCTAAGATCCTACCTACATATGTATTCAGAGTCACATAAAGGATAAAAAAACATCTTCCATACGTGTTGTGCTGTTACGTGTAGATGGTTCCACGTCAGGAAAGAAGCAGGGGGCGTACTGACTAGCTGGTGACCTTGGGTAAGTTACTTAGCCTCTCTGAGCCTCCACTCCCCATCACTAAAATGAGAATTGCATAGTTTCAAAATCTGGGCATCCTGCTGAGGAGCAAATGAGTCAATATATGTAAAGCTTTTCATGCAGGATCTGGCGCAGATCAAATGCTATTATTGTTTTTGTTAGAGTTATTTTTGTTGCCCATGGCTGTGTGACTTTTATCCATTTGTAAGAGGGATGGGAACCAGCAGGTGATGGAGAGATTTGGGGACATGCCATCCGAAGCCCTGGTCCCTACTGCGGCTCTGCAGTGCGCTGGCTGTGTCTTCAGGAAGTCACTGCACTTTTCTGAGCCTTGATCTCTTCATCTGTGAAACGGGGGTGGTTATATGCACCTCATAAGATTGTCATGAGGATTAAAGATGATTAACGTGTGTGTATGACCCAGTGCAGGGCCTGGTCCATACTAAGCAGACAATAAATGATGGCTAAATAAAAACAATTGTCCTCTAAGGCGCCAGGCAGCTCACATATTCTAAGACTCTAGGACTCATGTGTTCATTCATTCATTTACTCAATAGAAAGAGACACTGCCCCCCCCCCCCCCCCCCCGTTCTGGGACAATGCAGGGGCCCGAGGTCCTTTGCCGCAGAGCAGAGATAAATAACAATAGCACAGGAAACGAATACTTTTTTATTGCATTGGCTTAATAATTGTAAATTTAACTTAGCATGTTTAGGATTCTCAAAAATATTTACAATCATGGCATTTTAAAATAAAACATGTCTGTAGCACTTAAGGCCGTATTAACAAGACACGTAATGTACCCATGTCACCTTTTCTGGACTCTGTTAAGCCTATTTTGCAGGCTTTGTGGTCCATAAATGAAGACAGGTTTTCGTTAACTCCCTAGCGGTCAACAGTCTCTAGGTGTTGATGTGTAGACGCTTGTGGGTGCAGCAGGAAACAAAGGTTTTCAGGTATTTGTTATCTATATCTGCTCTAATTTAAGTTATGCATATTTTTCTAATACCATGTCACCTTATCTTACATATAGTTTTTGTCAGTGAAAAGGCTCCAAACCGCTGTAACATCCCTGACAAAGCCACTTTGCCAACTGTTTACAAAACATCATTGTCCCCAAAATAGCTGCATAACTCAACATAACTTGTCCGCTGTGTGGGCACAAAAGGGGTTTTCTGCACTTAATGTCCGTCTTTGTTTCTCAGCTAAACACTTGCCCTCAGTTTGGGTCAGATGCCAGGGAAGTTTTGGATGAACTCAGCTGTTTTTACCACATCCGAGTGACCAGACCAGCTGGCCTTTTCGTTTCTCCGTTTAACAAAACTGACTTGAGAATCAAAGCCTCCCTCACTTCTTCCAAAGTCTCCAAGTGATGACACAAAAAAACTAAAATTGGGCCTGGTTATAACATAGCATTGAGACAGCCCTGGCCGGTGTGGCTCAGTGGGTTGGAGCAACCCAGGTTGAGGGTTTGATCTCTGGTTGGGGAAGGCAACTGATTGATGTTTCTCTCTCTCTCTTTCTTTTTCCTTTCCCCTCTCTCTAAAATCAACTAGCATGTCTTAGGTGAGGATTTTAAAAATAGCACTGAGGCACCCTGTCAAGACCTAGCTTAAAATTTTTTAAAATATTTTTTATTTATTTCAAAAATTTAACTCAATTCTGTTTCTGATGGGTGGGATTCCAAGGGGAATTTTGCTTTCTCCTCCTCCTCCTCCTCCTCCTCCTCCTCCTCCTCCTCCTCCTCCACTTCCACTTCCTCCTCCTCCTCCTCCTCCTCCTCCTCCTCCTCCTCCTCCTCCTCCTCCTTTTCCTTTATTCTTTCTTGATAGTCCTCTGTATTGTTTGGTTCAAAACAATGAACTTGGCCCTGGCCAGTTTGGCTCAGCGGATAGAGCATCAGCCTGCAGACTGAAGGGTCCTGGGTTCAATTCTGGCTAAGAGCAAGAGCCTGGGTTGCAGGCACGGCTTGATCCCCAGTGTGGGGTGTGCGGGAGGCAGCCAATCAATGATTCTCTCTCATGAGTGATGTTTCTCTCTCTCGTCCTCTCTGAAATCAATAAAAATATATTTAAAAAGAAAACAAAACAAAACAATGAGCTTGGGTTATATTGGTAAGCAAAGGAAAGTAATTAAGAGAATGAAGGCAGCTGCCTTATCCAAGGTTGGAGAGGGTCCTTGCTCCCTTTGAATGTGGGAACCAGGAAGTGTGTGCCTGTGGGTCTTTGTGGAGATCCCTGTGCATAGAACACAAAGGCCTTGTCTTGGACTGTGGATTGTGGTCACTTAAGTCCTGAAGGCCACTCTGGTCAGCCCACAGCCTGTCGTGGATGGGTTTTGGGTTTCTGGGCTCTCTACCCAAATGTCTCTCCGCCAGCTGGGTCCTTGCTCCAGTTTCTCACCTGGAAAATAGAGATACTAAAGGCCTAGCTCTTCAGAGAGTTGAAGTGATGATCCAATGAAGAAATGTGGGCTGTGGCCGGTGTGGCTCAGTTGCTTGAACATCATCCAGTGCACCAAAAGGTTGGGGCACATTCGATCCTCAGTAGGGGGCCTGTAGGAGGTAGCCAATCAATGTTTCGATATCACATCGATGTTTCTCTCTCTTACTCTCCTTCCTCTTTCTCTCTAAAATCAATTTTTAAAAAAGAGAAAGAAATGTGGGTGCCTCGATAGGGCCTAGTACATTGTTAATGTTTGTAAAATATTATTTAGATTTATTACTTTTAAAAATATATTATTTTTACTCATTTCAGAGAGGAAGGGAGAGGGGAGGGGGAGAGAGAAACAGCAATGTGAGAATCATTGATCAGCTGTCTCCAGCATACCTTCTCCCCCTGGGGATTGACCCTGACCAGGAATCAAACTGTGACCTCCTGGTTCATAGGTTGACACTCAACCACTGAGCCACACTGGCAGGGCAGATTTATTATTATTATTTAATGTTTCAACAGCTTTATTAAGCTATAACTCACATATCATACCATTCACTCATTTAAAGGGTACTGGTAAAAGTTAGTGGTTTTTAGTATTCATAGAGTTGTACAACCATCACCACTGTCAATTTTTTTAAAACATATTTTTATTGATTTCAGAGGGGAAGGGACAGGGAGAGAGAGAGAGAGAAACATCAATGATGAGAGGGAATCATTGATTGGCTGCCTCTTGTACACCCCCTATTGGGATCAAGCCTGCAACCCAGGCGTGTGCCCTTGACTGGAATCGAACCTGGGATCCTTCAGTCCGCAGGCTGATGCTCTATCCACTGAGCCAAATCGGCTAGGGCACCACTGTCAATTTTAGAATATTTTCATCATCCCCTCAACCCCACAAAAGAAAACCACCCCTGTACTCATTTTTTTAAAAATGTTTTCATTTATTTTAGAGAAAGGAAGGGAGAGGGAGAGATAGAAACATTGAAGAGAGATTGGCTGCATCTTGCATGCCTCCCACTGGGGATTAAGCCTGCAACCGGGACAAGTGCCCTGACTGGGAATTGAACTGGTGACCTCTTGGTGCCTGGGACAATGCTCAGTCCACTGAGCCACACCAGGTGGGCAGAAACCTGTACTCTTTAGTCTTCATCCCATAATCTCCCCCATTCTGCCCAGCCCTAGATAACCACTAATCCACTTTCTGTCTCTATAAATTTGCCTTTTTGGACAATTCATAGAAATGGAATCATAAAATATGTGGTCTTTTGTGACTGGCACACTGTTTTCAAGGTTCATCTGCATTGCAGTGTGATTGAGAACTTTATTCCTTTTTTTGGCTGAATAATATTCCATTGTATGGATGGACACATTTGTTTATCCATTCATCAGTTGACGGACTTTAGATTGTTCCCAATTTGGGGCTACCATGAATAACATGGCTATGAACATTTATGTACAAGTTTTTGTGTGAACATATTTCTCCTAAAGAAATACCTGGTGTGAATGGTGGTGGTTATTTGGTGAGTTTGGGAAGATTCAATTTTAAATTTTATTTAACAGACACGTACACAGTGCTTCCTAGGTCCCAGGCACTGTTCTGAGCCCATTCAAATATTAATTCATGTACTTCTCATAACCACCTCATTAGATAGGTAGTTTGGTGGGTAGCCCATGCTACAGATGAGGAAACTGAGGCACAGAAAGGATGAATGAATTACCCAACGCCACAAAGGAAACACAAGGGATTTAAACACTTGCCTTCAGTTTGGGCCAGATGCCAGGAAAGTTTTGGATGAACTCAGCTGTTTTTACCACATCCAAGAGACCAGTTGAATTTATATTCCCAACCATGAGCTCTGCCATTTCTCAAAGCTGAGGCTCTGAAGTTATGTTTCGACATCACATCGACGTTTCTCTCTCTTACTCTCTGGATCACTCTGTGATGGAGCAGTTACCATCAAGACTGTGTCCAGAATGCCTGCACCCCATCAGGACCCTGCAAAGGGTAGCACAGCCAACCCCCCGTAGACCCTGGCCTCTGGGTGGGCAGCTGATGCCTACACAGCCTGAGAGCGGTTACTGAGCCCGCTGTGCCCCCAGCCCTTTAAGCAGCTGAGAGGCAGGTATTATACGGCAGCCTTGGCAGCCGCAGAAGAGGAGGCGAGGCTTAGAGCGGTTAAGGAGACTGTCCCTTAGTCAGTGTCCTCCTTTGCTAGAGCTGTGTAGCTAAGTGCTATGACTGGACAGCGCAGAACAACAAGAAGTTAGTGTCTCACAGTCCTAGAGGCCAGAAGTCTAAGCTCGAGGTGCCAGCCGGGCCATGCTCCCTCTGAAGGTGCCAGGAAGGCCTCTCTTCCAGCTTCTGGTAGTTTCTTGGCTGTGGCAGCACAACTCCCATCCTCACGTGGCGTATTCCCTGTGTGTGTGCGCACCTCTGTGTCCAAATTTCCCCTTTAGAAGTCATATCAGATCTATAAGGAATGACCTCATTTAACTCGATGACCTCTGTTAAAGACTCTATTCCAAATAAGGTCACATTCTGAGGTACTTGGAGGGGACTTCTTTTTTGGGGGGAGAGGAGAAGGGGCACAATTCAGCCCATAATGCTTAGTGAATGGCACCATCTGACCCCAGAGCCTGAGCTCACAGCCAGACATGCTGGATTCTGGCTTGATGTTCAGTAGACATCTGTGCACCAGCAACCTCTGCGGCTTCAGGAATGACCTGGCCGCCTTTCTTTTCCTGCCCCGAGGTCCCTGTGGGACTCAAAACCCCTGTGGTTTCAAGTCATCTCAGATTCTGCAAACCTAAAGAAGGAAGATGGCACGGAGTAGGAGTAGAATTTCCTAAGCAATACGCTCTCCACGCGGTGGGGAGGGTTGGGAGGCGAGGGCTGTCGCCAGCAATGAAGTGCTAAAATATTTAAAGACCTGGCTTTTTGTATTGATAAGCAGCGTGTAATTTAGCAAACGGGTTATTAATAAGGAGCAGCCTCTGAAGGTAAAACTTGCTGTCCAGGCCAAGGGGAGGCACAGTTGAAATTGTTGTTATGGACTGTAGTCTTAATAAAGCAGCAGGGGCCTTATTTAAATGAGTTTAAATTAGTTCCCTGGGGCCTGTCATCTGATCCGTTGCTAACAGATTAAGAGAAGCAGTATTTTCCACCCTGGATTGCTTTCAGGGCTCTGGGGCGCTCTGATTTGGGCTGCAAGAACAGAGGCGATCCACTGCCCAGAAAGGTGGTCTTCTGATTTCAGGGGGCCCTGAAATAAATAAACTAGGTCCTCATGCGTTAGTTCCTGCACACGTGTGTGTATGCATCCCACAAACACTGAGTTTCCACTGTGTGCCAAGCACTGGGCTAGGTGCGGGGGCTATGAAAGAGTTGGTTCCTAGTACTTTTTTGAATGCATCATCATTCTGTTAATTTTATATGGAATCTGCTTGTTTACTCTTTTAAATGGGTCTTTTTCATTAAAGTAAGCTTCAGGAAGGCGGAGACCATGTGTCTTCCAGTTCTGTCTTGACCTAGTTTTTTTGACATGATTCTTTTTGTCCACATAGAGCTGGCACTGTGGTGTGTGTGTGTGTGTGTGTGTGAGAGAGAGAGAGAGAGAGAGAGAGAGAGAGAGAGAGAGAGAGAGAGAGAAGAGAGAGAGAGAGACCTGGAAAGTGGCATGAAGGATGCTTTGTAATGAGGGAAGAACTAGCCGAGGGTCTTGAAGGCAGCCAGGCAGAGCCTAGCTGAGGGGAGGAGACACACGGGGCAGAACTTGTCTCTGAAGAAATGGACCTGGAGAAGTTGGGCCCCAGTAAGAGTCAGAAAGCGACTGGTGGGTCATTTGATCTCTCAAGGACTTTGAGAGTTTGGAAGGTTTGAAGCAGGGGAGTGACGTGGTCAGACTTGGGCCTTAGGAGGATCCCCTGGCCCCAAAGTGGATCAGTGGGGGTTTCTATCCCAGAGTGTGGGGAACCTGAGGTGATGGAGGTTGGGCGCATTCCGGAGACACTTGGGAAGTTCTAAAATAGCGTTTCCCTGCCATCACGATCCTGACATACAGCTAAATGTCAAGACTCCCTGGGCTTGCCTTGCTGCTGCCTCACCCCTCCAGGAACCTTCCGGGGTACCAGCTGATCTTGGAAGCCTGTGCGCAGGGAGAGTGTTCAGAGGAGGAGGGCTCCCTGCCCCGCCCCCCCCCCCACCCCCCCCCCCCCCCCCGCCCTGGGTGAGAGCCACAGCGGGATTGTGTGAGTTGCTGGGCTGGGCAGCCAGGCTGTGTACTCCCCCAGAGCCCGAGAGGCCAGGCATTCTGATGGCATGACCTCACGAGGAGGTGCGGTCCCAGCCAGGCAAAGGGAGGAAGTGAACAGAAGCACAAACGAATAATTAATTACTAGGCGGTGCTAACTGTGCCCCATGCTGCAGACCTGGGACCGGGAACCTGCGAAAAACAGGCAACACTGTTCACCTGCACCTTGTTCAGGAAATTCACTGGCCAATCGCTGAGATGCACTGCTGTCCTGACCAGAGGGGAGCTATCAGCCATTATCCACCTGTGCGTGAAACACCTTCCAGAACTTAGCTCTCCCGGGCGCACAGTGAACACAAGGCACAGGTTACCCTCTGGGCAGCAGTGCACCCGCGGGTTAGACAGAAGCCCACTCATGCTGACAGGTGGGACCTGTACTGCTCCATCTCCTCTCCTAGGTATACATGTGGCGAGTGTTCCAGCTTCCTGCTCGCCGCCCCCAGCAACTGCCCCTCCCTCCCTCCCTCCCTCTCTCCCTCTCTCCCTCTCTTCTTTCCTCCCTCCCTCCCTCCCTCCCTCCCTCCCTCCCTCCCTCCCTCCCTCCCTCCCTCCCTCCTTCCTTCCTTCCTTCCTTCCTTCCTTCCTTCCTTCCTTCCTTCCTTCCTTCCTTCCTTCCTTCCTTCCTTCCTTCCATCTTTCCTTCCTTCTGTCCTGGCATCCATCCATAAATATTGGCTGGGTGTCTCCAGTGTCCCAGGGGAATCCGGTGGTGTAGAAAACAGACATAGAGACAGAGGTGTTGACTCTAAACAAATAAACACAGACATGATGTCCTAACCCACATCATGAGCAATGCTTCTAGTAGGGCTGTAAACCACCTAGGAGATGATTTGCTCTTTTTTCTTTTTTTAAAAATTGTGGTAAAATATACATAACCCAACATTTTTTATTTTAACCATTTTAAAGTTCAGTGGCATTAAATACATTCACAGTGTTGTGCAACCATCACCACTATCCATCTCCACAAATTTTTCATCTTCCCATAATGAAATTCTGTACCCATTAAACACTAACTCCTGTTCCTCCCCACTAACCCCTGGTGACCACCATTCTGCTCTCTGTTTCTGTAAACCTGACTACTCTAGGTACCTTATATAAGTGGAATCTGTGATAATAAAAGCGTAATATGCTAATTAGACTGGACAGCCGAACGACCTTCCGGAAGTCCTTCCGGACAAAGCCTTGGCGGGGGCCGAGGCAGAGGTGGTTAGTGCCAATCAGGCAGGCAGGCAGAGGAATTTAGGGGCATTAGGCAGTCAGGCGAGCAGTTAGGGGGGATGAGGCAGGCAGGTGAGTGGTTAGGGGAGATGAGGCAGGCAGGCAGAGTGGTTAGGGGCGGTCAGGCAGGCAGGCAGGTGAGTGGTTAGGAGCCAGCAGTCCTGGATTGCTAGAGGGATGTGGGATCAGGCCTACACCGGCAGTCGAACATCCCCGAGGGGTCCTGGATTGCGAGAGGCTACAGGCCGGGGGACACCCCTCCCCACCTTGCACGAATTTTATGCACCAGGCCTCTAATTATACAATATTTATCCTTTTGTGTCTGGGCTCTTTCACCTAGCATCATGTTTGAGGTTCATCCATGTTGCAGCATGGAACAGAACTGCATTCCTTTTGATGGCTGCATAATATTCCACTGTATAAATAGGCCACCTTTTGTTTATCCATTCATCCATCAATGGACATTTGTTTTGTTTCTACTTTTGGGCTATTGTGGATAATGCTGCTATGAACATAGGTGTACAAATACCTATTTAAGTCCCTGTTGATTGATAGCCCTAAGATATCTACTCTGTACCAAATGCCTTACACAGATTATCTCCCTTTCATCTTTAGAGCAACCCTTATGAAGTATCATCATCCTCATTACCCTTTTTCTGAGGAAACTGAGTCTCAGAGGGTTTAAGTTGCGGTCATCCAGCTGGCAAGTGTCAGAGGTGGTGTCTGAGCCCTGTGCTTTGTCTCAGCTGCTCCACCACGCCCAGACGTTCCCCCTCACCGTGTCCGGATGCCCTGGCTACAGGGTCCTTCTGACCCTCTGTCTGGGTCCTTTCTGTGTCCTGGGTTGGCTTTGACCAGGACAGCAGCAGGTTGGTCAGCTACAGGGCCATCTGGGTAAGCTGTTGGTATACTATAGACGCATATGGCAGTGATTTCAGAAGGCTTCCAGAATAGTGTTGCCGTGGTTCTGATGAAGGCCTACTTCCCTTCATCAGCTGGAATCACACTGCTGCCATCGGGTGGGTGTCTGATGGCTCATTCACCAAGCCCTGATTAAGCAACTTGGCCAAAGCTGGGCATCCAGACAATGGCAGATTACTCAGCCGTGAAAGAGAATGAAGCACTCATACCTGCTACTGCATGGATGAACCTCAAAAACATAATGCTCAGTGAAAGAAGCCTGCCACAGAAGACCACATATTGTATGACTCCAATTATTGAAATGTCTAGAGAAAGTAAATTTACACAGATAGAAAGTAGATTAGTGGTTGCTGAGGGTTGGGGTGAGAGGATTGGGGAGTGACTGCCCATGGGTATGGAGTTTCTTTTTTAGGGTGATCAAATGTTCTGGAATTAGATAGTAGTGATTGCTGCATAACTTTGTGAATGTACTAAAACCCACTGTATTGTACACTTTAACGGGGTGCATTTTATGGTATGAGAATTACATCTCAGTAAAGAAAGAAGAGTTGGGAGCACCAAAGGATTGATACCTCCCTATCCTGGGGCCTCCCAGCCTTGCAGGGAAAGCTGGCGGGTGGACAAGGAAGGCTCTCGAGGTGGCCACAGGGTGGTCAGTGCCCGGAATCCAGCCTGTAGCACGAGAGGAAGGTGGTGTATTGGGTAGAATTTGGATATTCTTCCACATTTTCCATGAAAGGTTTGGGTTATTGGTTCCAGCTTCATTTGAATTTGCATGAGGAAGAGCAGGAAGGAAGGAGGGAGGAGGAGGGAGCAGCTGTCAAGCGATTAGCAGAAATAGCTTTCCTGTACTTTATAGAATCTCGCTCTTTTTAAAAATTTAAATTTACTTAACAAATGCTTATGTAGAATGAGCCATGTGCCAGACTCTGTTCTCAGCACCTTACCAAAACAGACTCCTTTATTTGCCTGGACAACTCAGCAAGGTAGACGCTTTTCTTACTCTCCTTTTAACAAATGAAGGAACTGAGGAACTGAGAGCTTGATGATTTGTTTGTGTGGTCACAGAGCCGGTCAGAGGCTGAGCAGAGATTTGAACCCAAGCCCCAGAGTCCATGGCCTTACCGACTCATTCACTCATTCATCATGTAAATATCTATTAGTGTCAACTATGAGCGAGGTGTTTTTCAAAGCACCAGGGATTGTCCTAGCTGGTTTGGCTCAGTGGATAGAGCATTGGCCTGCAGACCAAAGGGTCCTGGGTTCGATTCTGGTCAAGGGCACGTTCCTTGGTTGCAGGCTCCTCCCCAGCCAAGGCCCTGGTTGGGGCGCCTGCAGGAGGCAACCAATGGATGTGTTTCTCTCACATAGATGTTTCTCTCTGTCTTTCCCTCTCTTTTCCACTCTCCCTAAAAATCAATGGAAAAATATCCTCGGGTGAGGATTAACAAAAAAACAAAACAAAACAAACAAACAAACAAAAGCACGAGGAATTCAGAGGTGAGCAAGCCCACTGCCGGGGTCTGATGACTTCTCGCTTCAGCAGCTGTGACTCAGAGGAAGGAAACAAGTACCGTGAGCGCTCGTGGGAGGGTCCACTTTACAGATGGGCCTGCAGGGGAGAAAGGACATGCAGTGCTCAAGGTCATCCAGCTCAGCTAGGAGTCCAGGGCTGTCTAACTCCAGCCCCCCCTCTCCACATGCTAAGTGTGTCCATGTGGAGCGGGGGGCATATGGGAGACATTCAATGGAAGTTTTCATCAGCCTCTGCCTGCCCCAGCTGAGGCCCCAGGAGTGGGTTCTCGGCCTTGGATCAGCTTCCTTTCTCAGCTGGCAGGCTCGGGTGTCCCTTCCCAACCGCCTGGCAGAAGGGCTGTAACTCAATCCTCTGCTGCCTTGTGTCCCATGGGGGCCTAACCCATGTGTGTGTCCATCAGGGGGAAGCTCAGGCTTGATTTGTGGGAACAGCAGTCAGCATCTGAGGCTCTTAGGCAAGGATATCACTCGCCGAGTGAGCTGGTTTCCAACACAGGTTGGGGGCCTGTGAACTCTTCGACCCTGTGATGTGGCCAAGGCAAAGGGCCCCTATTTGTGGGTTTAGGTCAGTGGGACTCAGCATCTCCAAATCACCCATACTTGTGATGTCCTAGAGCAGTGGTCGGCAAACTCATTAGTCAACAGAGCCAAATATCAACAGTACAACGATTGAAATTTCTTTTGAGAGCCAAATTTTTTAAACTTAAAACTTCTTCTAACGCCACTTCTTCAAAATAGACTCGCCCAGGCCGTGGTATTTTGTGGAAGAGCCACACTCAAGGGGCCAAAGAGCCGCATGTGGCTCGCGAGCCGCAGTTTGCCGACCACGGTCCTAGAGGCAGGACAGGGTGGTTCAGGGCTGGGGGCTGGGTCAGCCGGGCCTGGCTCCAATCCTGCCACTTCTAGCGACAGTGTAATGACCTCCCAAGCCTCAACTTGCTCAGCTGTAAAATGGGGAAACAATGGCTCCCATCCCATCAGGGCATTGTGAGGATGAAATGATGCAGTTAGCGTTTTGTAAATGTCGGTAACAACAGTGTCAGACACTAGACCTCACACCCCAGCTGACAGCCCTCTGATACCGGAGCACTGGCCCGAGGATGGACTCCTTATTTCGGGGCCCCGGCCTTCCAGACGGAGCCTGAGCTCTGGGAGCCCCCACGGCCTACGGCGGCGGCTCTGTCGTTGGAGCAGCCGCTGTTTACTTGAAGAAGGCACGCCTTCCCTTGCACAGGCAGGGTGAGCTGTGTCCAAGCGCCTGTCCACTGCTGATCAGCCCCCATGCCTCCCCACTGTTATCTGGGGGCTCCAGATGGGGCCCTTCTAACAAGAGGCTTGTTATGACAGGAAGTTAGCCAGTGACGCTTAGTGCCCTCAGCTGGCTGCGTGCGCTGAGCTGTGGCCTATCACTCCCCACCGACATAGTTCTCAGGCGATCGGGGACTTCGGTAAGAAGTTTATGTTCTTTCTTTCTTTGCTCGTTGGCATTTCTTTGAGCCCCTAGTGTGTGTCAAGAACTGAGATGATGCGGGTGTGAGGTCCGTGTGCTGAAAAGCACGCAGCCCAGGCCTTTGGCATGTATATGCAAGTGAGTAGTATGTGTGGTTGAAAGGTACCATAAGTGCTATCCAGTAAATAAATGAACAGGGAAGGAGGCAGCCTTGCGGGGGGGTGGGGAGGGGGTGTCCCAGGAAGAGGGACCAGCAGAGACAGACAAGTCCCCGAAGCCTGGCATCTCCTCACTCCCTATCCTAGTCTCCTACCACCTGGGAGCCCCAGTGACTCGTCCCCCTCCCCGTTCACTGTCAAGTGAATTGCCCAGTGTTCCAAGCAGGGGAAACAGCTAGTGCAAAGGCCCTGGGCAGGAACAAGCTGTTTCCTGCGGCTGACACAGCGAAATACCACAAATTGGGGGCTTAAACAGCAGACATTTGTTATCTCACAGTCTGGAGGCTAGAGGTCTAGGATCAGGGTGTCACACAGTGGGTTCCTTCAGAGGGCTGTGAAGGACAGGCTGTTCCAGGCCTCTCTCCGGGCTTCTCATGTTGCTGGTAATCCCTGGTATTTCTGGCTTGTAGAGGAATCGCTCCGATCGGTGCCTTCATCTTCACGTGGCGTCCCTGTGTGTGTGTCTGTGTCCACATTCCCCTTTTATAAGGACACCAGTCACATGGGATTAGCGCCCACCCTACTCCAGTATGACCTCATCTTAACCAATTACATCTGCAACAACCCTGCTTCCAAATAAGGCCACATTCAGAGGTCCTGGGGGTTAGGACTTCCACACATGAGCTTTGTTCGAGGTGGGGGCACAATTCAACCCATAACCGTGTGTTCTAGAAACAGCGAGGCTGGCGTGGCTAGGGCAGAGCGAAGGAGGCTGGGGCGGGAGGTCAGCTGGTGTAGAGGAATCACCCCGATCCATGCCTGTATCTTCACGTGGCCTGGCAGGCCACGGTACGGAGTGTGGGATTTGTTCTGGACATCCAGGCCTGTTCTAAGGATGTCCTTTCATCTCGGGAACGGGAGAGAGACTGATGAGCAATCAGTGGAAGCGGAGAAGCTCAGGGGGCAGTGTGGCCACTGCCTGGCAAGCGTTGAAGGACTGAGGGTGGAGAAAGAAATCGTGACCACAGTACAGGTTTGAGAGAACAGAACACAGCTCCTTCCCAGCCCGTTCGGAGGGCTCTGCAGGCACAAATGCAGGAGGGAGCCAGAGCAGCCGGCGAGGCCTCACCCTATAACGGGTAGACGGATGCTGGCATGTTTTGAAGTATAAGGAGGGAAAGGAGTATATGCCCCAGGGGACAAAGCCTGGCTCTGTTTCCAGGTTTCCTGGGACAACAAGCCCTGCTGCTGAGCAAGGGGTTCCTGAGGGAGTGAAAGCTGAGCCAGCCTGGGATTCAAATCCAGGTTCACCATTTTGCACTGTGTGACCTTGGGTAGGTTACTTAGCCTCTCTGGGCCCCCGTTTACCAGATTGTGTCTCAGAGTAGCTGGCACTCATCAAGCCTTGACTCTGCTCTTCCAGCTGTGTGTATTCTTCCATTAAATCTTCCATTTAATCTTCCATACACACAGCTGGAAGAGCAGAGTCAAGGCTTGATGAGTGCCAGCTACTCTGAGACACAGTCTGGTAACGTCCTCACATTGCAGACGAGAAAACAGAGTCTCAGACTTGCCCAGGGCCACCCAGTGAGAAAGTAGAAGAGACTCAGCTGAGCCTGACCAATTCTGAAACATATACGCCTTTTCCTCCTTATGCTTTCAAAACATGCCAGCATCTGTCTGCCCATTACAGAGGAGGGGCGGGGCTGGCTGCCCTGGCTCCCTCCTGCATCTGTGCGGGCAGAGCCCCCTGAAAGGGCTGGGGAGGAGCTGTGTTCTGTTCCGGCAAACCTGTACTGTGCCGCCATCTGAGTCCTGTTGTCTGGAGAAGGAAAATGCTGGGTGCCTGTGATGTGCCAGGCTGCATGAGCTAATCAACCTGGTTTCGTCTTCTGGGAGACAAGCTTGGTACACCTTTTCCAGATGATAAAACAGCTTTAGAGAGAGCGAGGGACTGGCCTCTCTGCTGGGAGGAGGCAGAACTCCACCCAACTCTCATCCACTTTGCCATGAGGCTCCCTCAGTGGGGAAATGCCTTCCTTTGAAAGAGCATTCAGGGTCCTCCCTTGCAAGGCCTCAGAGTCCAGACCCCTGTCTGGGAGCCCCATGGTGCACTTTCCCCTGGGACCAGCGTTCCTATTCTAACGCTGGTGGCTGGTGTGTTTGTACAAAGCAACCAGATTTGACCGATGGCAGGAGGCAGCCCCATCCTCCTGACCCTGGCGGAGGACGGCTGGGCTGGCCTTGTGGGGCTGGGATAACACCAAGGGCACCAGGCACGCGTCCATTCCCCCTCCTCCTGTCTCTGCCAATCTGAGCTGGGTGGGTGCCGCCTTTCCGCTGGGAGGGATGGGGGTGGAAGTGTGTGTCCTCAGATGCCGGCACTATATTTGGAGCTCGCTTTGATTCTGATTCCAGGGCATGTAGGCTGTGACAGGCGCTTGGAGCAGACGCTGCTTGAACGCCGCCAGCCAGGAATGCCCACACGCCCCCCAGTGGCTCTGACGGGCTCGGACTCTGGAACTTCCCAAACTGGGCACAGACTCTCTCCCCTTCCAATCGGGAGGCCTTTTCTTTCTTTTAGTTGCCTACCTGCTCTGGTTCGACCTCCAGGAGGTAGAATAGAAGCAGCTGGAGCAGGCATCCTTGCCTTGTTCCTGCCCCGAGGTGGAAGGGTTCAGTCTGTCACCATTGAGTGTGTGGTCCGCCGCGGTTTCTGTAGATGCACTTGACCGGGTTGAGGGGGTCCCCCTCTCCCTCGCTTGTTGAGCTTTTACCATGAAGAGTGTTGAAATTTGTTCATTTTTCCCTCTGAAAGATGCTTTCTTTTAAAGTGTCCCAGGCGAGTCCACTCTTTCTTCTAAGGGCAAAAGCTCAAATGTAAATCCAAAGCGTGATCTGCCAGGCCGCTGTGTGGACAAACGATGGTCTTGTTGGTAAAACAGCAGTGGCCACGCGCTTCCCAGGGGCCAGGAATGTTCTCACTCTCCACAGCCGTCTGTTCACTGAGCAATGAGAGACATTCCAGCCGGGGCAGGAGGGGGCTGTGCCCCGCGGACCTCGGCCACCCCCTCGCACTCACTGCCCTCTACCCCCAGGCCTACGAGAAGCGCTTCCCCACCTGCCCGCAGATCCCTGTCTTCCTGGGCAGCGAGGTCGTGTTCGAGTCCCGCAGCGCCGATGGCGCGGTGCACGTGGTGGAGCGGAACTGCCGGCTGCGCGTGGAGGCCCCGCGGCTGCTGCGGAAGGTGGGCGCCCGATGGGCAGAGGAGGAGGTCGGACGGGGTGGTGGGTGACAGCTGGGAGCCAGGGGCGGGGCCCCGCGGCGGGGCCTGTGTGAGTGTTGGTGCCGGAAAGAGGGGTTACGCGGTGGGTCTGGGTCGGAGGGCCGGCTGGATCGCTGGATCTGGAGGGACCAGGGCCAGGAGGCTGGGCTGGGGCTGGGCGGGGAGCAGGGGTCCGGGAATGGAGGGCTGGGGAGAGGAAGGCGGGGACCCCGGCCCAGGCGGTGGGCAGGCGTGGGACGTGGGGGGAAGGGGAGTGCGGGTTCCGGGGTGACAGGGCAGCCCTCGGGTTCGTGCCCCCACCCCTCACCCCCTGCGCACCCGGTGCCCCGCCCCTTGCAGATCGCGGGTGTGGAGCACGTGGTCTTCGTGCAGAGGAACGTCTTGAACTGGAAGGAGAGGACGCTCCGCATCGACGCGCACAACGAGACCTTCGCCAGCCGCGTGGTGGTCCGTGAGAACTGCAGCTACACGGTGAGCGCGCAGGGCGACCCCGGCCGCCGCCCGCCGGCTGCTGCAGCCTCCTCCCGCCCCCCCCCCCCCCCCCCCCGGCCTTGTCCGATAAGATGCAGGCCGCTCCCTACATCTGCAGTTCAGATACACAGCCGATACCTTTTTTATTTTTATTTTTTAGTTTAGGTAGTTTAAAATTTTGTTTGAGACATACTTAGTAAAATAGTATTTGTTGTTTATCTTAAATGCAAATGTGACTGGGCATCCTGCTTTTAATTGGCTAAACCTGGCAACTTTTCTCCGCCCTCCATTCTTCTCTCGTTCCTTTCCTGCCTCATGAAACTGTGCCTTATTTCTCTACCTGTAAAACGGGGTTCATGATGGTGCCTGCCACATAGGTTGTGGTGAGGATTAAAGGAAGTAAAATATTCAAACCCCTTAGAGCAGTGCCTGGCATATACTAAGTCCTGCATATGTGCTACCTTTTAATATAGTTAAGGATACTTATTATTCTCCAGTGCATACTGATTGAGCACCTATGTGTCAGGCACCCTGAAAAGTGCTGGGCACCGTGGACAAATGGGCCTGACCACTGCCCTGGTGGAATTTCCATTCCAGTGGGAGACACAGGCCAGGAAAAAAAAACAACAAACAAACAAATCAGTATAGACTATCAACTGTCACACATGCTCAGAAGGGATCCACCAGATAGAATTACGGAAAGTAAGAGGGCCACTGTCTTGGTAACTGTGTCCCTGAGGCTTCCCCGAGGAGGTGCCATTGAAGCTGGGAGCTGAAGGGTGAGAAGGCGGGGAAGTGAGTCCTGGGGGCGGGAACAGCAGGTGTGACTTAGAGGGAGGTCAGAATGAGGGCTGCGGGGTCCTGCCGGCCTCAGGGCTGGAGTGAGGCCTCTGGGGGCATCTGAAAGGCAGCGCTGCCACTTTCTTGCTGAGTGATATTGGGCAAGACGCTTCCCCTGTCCTGAGCCCCCTTCCTTGTCTGTAAGAGGGGACCTCGGCAGAGCCTGCCTCAGCGGTGCTGGAGGGGCAATGAGATAATGTAGCTGTGCTAGATCCCAAACGGCATTTCTGTGGCAACCATGGCATTTTACAGGTGTTTTTGTTTGTTTGTTTATTTTAAGATTTTTTATTGATTTTTAGAGAGAGAGGAAGGGAGAAGAGAGAAAAAAACATCAATTTGTTGTTCCACTTATTTACGCATTCATTGGTTGACTCTTGTATGTGCCCTGACTGGAGATTGAACCCACAACCTTGGTGTATCTGGATGATGCCTAACCAATCGAGGTACCTGGGCAGGGCCTGTTCGCTAACACTTTAGACCTTGTGTTCTGGGCGGGGGCTCTTGGTACTGCTGGCCCCCTCGGCTGTTGCAAGCTGTGACAGTGCTGTCCACTGAACGCTCTCGCTGGCGCAGGTCACCAAGAGAGCCCTGGTGTCCCCCACCCTGAGACTGTGTCATCGCCCCTGCCTGCTTTCAGGTCCACCCTGAGAATGAAGAGTGGACTTGCTTTGAGCAATCTGCCTCGCTCGACATCCGGTCCTTCTTCGGTTTTGAAAGTGCCTTGGAGAAGATTGCCATGAAGCAGTACACAGCCAACATCAAGAGGGTAAGAGGGAGGCTCCGCCCGTCACAGGGAGAAAAGTGCACAGACCTTGGGGGCTGCCAGTCCTGGTTCAAAGCCCGCTCTGCTACTTGACAACTCCTGTGACATCACGCAAGAGCCTTAACCTTCCTCAGCTGTAGAATGGGTATTCTAACAATGGCCATATTACAGGAGATGATGGACAGCAAGCCTTAATGGGGTCACCATAATCACTGTCCTGATGGCTCCCAGGCTTGTGTGTAAACTCTGCGGACACAGAAGGGACATTGTACGATGCTTTTTCCTGGTTTAAATTGTCCCCGCTTGGTTTAAAGATCTGAGACACTTCACTGAGTAGAGGCCTTTAGTGTAATGAAACAGATGAAATCCATTCTAATAATATATTTTGTCCAATGGGTTATCAATATAAAACTTACTTGGGAGCTATTTTACATTCTTTGGTACCAAATCTCGCAAATCCGGTGTGCATTTAACATTCACAAAACATTTCCATTTGGCTTGGCCACATTCCAACTGCTTAGTAGCCACGTGTCAGGGCTGGGGCCAGAGCCAGGTGGGGGTGACTCCCAGGCTGACGTTGGTTACCCCGCGGTCCTGCCCCGGTGCTGACGTGTCTTGGTTCTCTCCGGCTCCCAGGGGAAGGAGGTGATTGAACATTACCTGAACGAGCTCATCTCCCAGGGCATCTCTCACATTCCCCGGTGGACGCCTGCCTCAGTCCGAGAGGAGGACGCCCGCTCCCAGGCTGTGCTGGGAGATCCCGGCTCGCTGGAGGTCAATGGGCCCAGAAGCACCCAGGGCCCCGCTGAAGAGGTGGCTGGTACGGAAGGTAGGTGACTGTGGCTGAGGCCCGCAGTTCTAGGACGTCTGCTCATTCTGTGGGGGGAGAATTGCCATGGGTCCCCTCGGGGATGGGCCTGGCTCCTGGAATGACAGCCTCCTCCCGCTCACGGCTGCTTTGCCCCCTCTCTCTTCCAGCCCAAAAGCCAGAACTGGCTTATTTCTCAATCAGGAGTTGACTTGATCTGGTGCCTTCGGGCTCCCCTTTTCTCTGGTTTGGTCACTATTTTAGATTATATGAGTAATGCATAATCACGGTGGGAAAAAATCCAAGTAGGAAGTAGGACTCCTTTGCTCTCCTTGGAGGCAACAATAGTTATGTGTTTGTGAAACTATCTAGGCATCTATACATTGCATAATATGTATGTACATACATACATTCATGTATAACCTATGCTGAACAGAGGAGAGCATAGTATACATTCTATTTGATACTTTGTGTTTTTCACTTAGCATGTTTCTTGAACAACTTTCCATATCAGTGCAGGTGTCTTAGCACTTTGCAGTCTTTCATGGTGTGGTTACACCACAACTTAATTATTAATAAACATTTATTGATTATTTTTAGTTTATTTGGCTAGTACCCTACTGATGGATATTTAGGTTGTTTCTGTTTTTTAAAAATACAAAAATGTTTTAAAAAATATTTGCATGAGTATCTACACAGCATATAATTCAAAAGGTTGAATTGATATGTCGAGGTTATGTGCAACTAAAATTTTGGTTGATTTACCAATTAGGCCTGCAAAGAGGTTGTATTAGGCAATGTTCCACCACAAGTGTGTAGCTGTGTTTACTCCTGGCTTCACTGTGGCCTGTGTCCCCGCAGGACAATTATTAAACACTAGAGGCCTGTGCATGACTTCGTGCATGGGTGGGGTCCTTTGGCCTGGCTGGTGATCAGAGTTGATCGGGGACCAGGGGGATGGCCAGCCAGGGGGAGGGACTGCAGGAGGTTGGCTGGCCAGGCCCCCTGCATCGGGCGTTCTGTCACTTAGGTTTTTATATATAGAGATTTTAAACTTAAAGGCAAAAAGTGACCACTGGTCGATTAGTGATCACCTCTTTCCTATGAGTGAGGCCAAGTATTATTTTTTCACGTTTAGTGACTCTATTTAACTTTGTTGTGAATCCTTGTTCTTGTTCTTTGTCCATTTTCCTATTTGTCTGTTAATTTATTACTACTTTGTGAGAGTTCTTTGCATATTAAGGCAATTAGCCTTTTTCATATTTCAGACTTGGATTGACATGGGAAATGTTCCCAATATGATGTTAAAGGAAGAAAACCTAGGATACAAAACTGCACATCCCCCCGAATCCAGTTTTAACCATGTGTACCTGTGCTGTCAACATTTCAGTGTCTCCTGGGCACATGGAAGTGTAGGGCTGGCCTGACTTGGGGAAACACTGTGTAACCAAACACACATTGGGGTTGTGTTTAGAAAGAACAAAATTCACCTGTTTAACAAATGTTTATTCTGCACCAACTGTGTGCACTAGCTGGCTGCCATTGTGGTGTGTGTGTGTGTGTGTGTGTGTGTGTGTGTGTACACTGAGTGGCCAGATTATTATGATCTCTGAACGCATAATAATTTGGCCACTCAGTGTATATCCTATATAATAAAAGGCTAATATGCAAATTGTCCCGACCAGGAGTTTGACCAGCAGGCAGGCCAGCTAACTGCCTATGTCCCTTCCCCCTGGCCAGGCTGGCCAGACCCTACCATGCACGAATTCATGCACCAGGCCTCATGTATATATATGAGTGACCAGATTATTATGCGTTCAGAGATCATAATAATCTGGCCACTCAGTGTATGTATATATATTTTGGTCAATCCTCACCTGAGGACACTTTTTCCATTGATTTTTAGAGAGTGGAACTGGGGGCGGGGGGGTGAGAGAGAGAGAGAGGGAAACATTGTGAGAGAGACACATCGACTGGTTGCCTCCTGCACGCACCCTGACTGGGTCTGGGGATCAAACCCACAACCCTTTGATGCATGGGCTGACACTCTAACCACCGAGAAACTGCCCAGGGCATACATACATTTTAATAATATTTAAAAAAACTTTTTTTTACAATGCTGCATTTCTGTCCCTTCCTGTGCATACATTGTGCAGGCCGTGCCCTGTGCCTCCTGTTTCACACAGCCCGTTCCTTCCTTCTCCGTCTGACCTGTCCACAGCGGGGCTGGCACTCAGGATTGCTGGTGGAAGGCACGGCGTGCTCCTTCCACCCTGCTCTGGATCACTGAGCCTTTGTGTTCGGGTGAAAGGGGCCTTCACAGCTGCCTGGGGGCTGGAAGGATGCTGGTATCTCCTGCCTCCCTTGTGTTTTCTCCCTCAACCCTTCCTTGCCCCCCCCCCCCCCGACTTAGAGCCCCCTACTCGCCTCCAACATCGCTGCCTCTGATCTCTCTGTGGGTCTGGACAATACCCCCCACAGCTTTTCTCTTGCCTCTAGTTACCCAGACGCCTCCTAGAGCAGATGGCCTGACCCCCAGCCCTGGGCTTTGTTTTGGAAGGAACCCTGGGTCCTGCTGCTGGGTGTGCAGACACTGTGCCATCTGCACACAACAAGAGCTATGCCCACGGGGCTGCTCTCTGCAGAGTGTCTCACCCACTGCGGAGAGGCTAACACACTGAGATGCCTCACCATGCCGGCACCTGCCACCTCAACAGTTGAGAGTGGACCACAGGACCTCAGGTTATAGCCAGGCCTCTAAATGCCAGCACACGCGACCCCAAATAGCCCAATTGTGTGAGATGGGACTGAACAGTGGAAATGATCTGTGCAGTTATGGACTGTACTCTGGGGTCAGTTTAAGAAAAGCCTTGCAGGGCCTGGTGGAGAGGGAAAGGAACTGGCATTTATCAACCGCCTGTTGTGCTGGGCACTCTGCATGCATTCACTCATTTGAGTGTACTGAGCCTCTCTCAGGCTCAGTTTTGTCTTCTCTGAAGTGGGAAAGTAGTGACGCCTGTCTCACAGGGGTGTAGGGAGAACTCATGGAGACAATGCATATTGCTAATAATTGTTACTCCAATAATGAACAGTCAGAAGGAGAAATTAAGAAAACAATCCCATTTACAATTGCATCAAAAAGCGTGAAATACCTAGGAATTAATTTAACCAAAGAGGTGAAAGACCTGTTATCTCTCAGAAAACTATAAGACACTGAAGAAAGAAGCAGAAGATACAGAAAAGTGAAGGATACACCTTGCTCCTGGACTGGAAGGATTAATATTGTTAAAATGTCCTTACTATCTAAAGCAATATACAGATGCAATGCAATCCCTATTAAAATATTCAATGGCATTCTTCTCAGAATTAGAATAATTAATCCTAAAATGTATACTGAGCCACAAAAGACCACAAATAGTCAAATAAATTTTGAGAGAGAACAAAGTGGGAGGTATCATGCTCCCTGATATCAAACTATACTACAAAGCTACAATAATCAGAACAGTATGATATTTTTATAAAAAACAGACATACAGATCAATGGAATAGAATAGAGAGCCCAGGAGTAAATCCTCGCTGAGATGGCCAATTAATCTACAACAGAGGAGGGCAACATATACAATGGGGTAAAGAAAGTCTTTTCAATAGGTTGTGTTGGGAAAACTGTACAGATATATGCAACAAATGAAATTGGACCACTTTCTAATACCATATACAAAAGTAAACTAAAAATATATAAATAAATTGAATGTAAGGCTTGAAACCATAAAACTAGAAGAAAACATAGGCAAGAAACTCTTTGACATCACTCTTAGTAATCTGTTTTTGGATATATTTCCTTGGGCAAGGGCAACAACAAAAAAATAAACCAATGGGACTTGCATCAGACTGAAAAGTTTTTGCACAGCGAAGGAAACCATCAACAAAACAAAACCATCAGCAAAACAACCTACTGAAGGGGAGGACATATTCACAAATGGTACATCGATAAGGGGTTACTATCCAAAATATATAAGGAACTCATACAACTTAACAACAACAACAAAAAAAAACAATCCAATTACAAAATGGGCAGAGGACCTGAATAGAAAATTCTCCAAAGAAGACATACAGATGGCCAATAGACATATGAAAAGATGCTCAACATCACTAATCATGAGGGAAATGCAAATTAAAACCACAGTGAGATATCACCTCACACCTGTCAGAATGGTTATCATCAATAAGTCAATAAACAGTGTTAGTGAGGATGTGGAGAAAAGGAAACCCTTCCTTGTTCACTGCTGGTGGGATTGCAGATTGGTGCAGCCACTGTGGAAAACAGTATGGAGGTTCCTCAAAAAGTTAAAAATAGAGTAGCCATATGATCCAGCAATTCCACTTCTGGGTATTTATCTGAAGGAAAAAACCCCCACTAACCCTAAAAGATATATGCACCCCCATGTTCATTGCAGCATGACTAGCCAAGATAGGAAAGCAACCTAAGTGTCTATTCATAGACAAGTAGATAAAGAAGATTGGTACATATATACAATGGAATATTATTCAGCAATAAAAAAGAATGAAATCTTGCCAATGGCAACAACATGGATAGAACTAGAGGGTATTATACCAAGTGAAATAAGTCAGACAGAAAAAGACAAATGTGATTTCACTTATACGTGGAATCTAAAAAAAAAGAGAGAGAGAGAAAAAAAACAATATAGAAACAGACCCATAGATATAGAGAACAAGCTGATGCTTGCCAAAGGGCAAGGGATGGGGGGGGGGGGGTGATGGAAAAAAATATTCAGAGGGAGGGACAGCTCTAGAAGATAGGGATTATTTCCATTTCCGAAGGTCAAAGGGGACATATCACTTGCGACTGTGAGATCCAGGCTTGGCCCAGCATGAGTTTTCAGAACCACCTGGAGATGGATTGGAAAGACTAGAGGACCTGGAGCCCGGGTGGCTGTCGTCTGGTGAAAGGGCTTCTGTGTGGCTTGGAACTACATTTCAGATCCAAGGTGGCCAGTCAGGCATGGGCTCCAGAATGGGCAGACAAGGCGGGGAAGAGACACAGCATCTGCCTCTTGTCCTGAAGCCCCCTTCTTCTCTGGCAGGGGACAAGCTGGATGCCGACTACATTGAGAGGTGCCTGGGCCATCTCACGCCCATGCAGGAGAGCTGCCTGATTCAGCTCCGGCACTGGCTGCAGGAGACACACAAAGGCAAGGCAAGTGCAGGGCGGGGCCTGCTGGAGCAGACACAAGTTCGGTATTAGCTGCGCAGCCTAGGCCCTGGGGAGGAAGGGCCAGGGAAACCAGTTTGTGTCATTGGTAATGCTGGGTACTTAGACTTTGCCTTCTTTTCATTACATATGGTTTCAGGTGTCTGTAATACATGCTCCCGTTATCACTGACTAGGCACTGCTCACTTTAAGGCCGGACAATCCTTTTTATTATTTTTTTTAATCATCACCCAAGGATATTTTCCATTGATATTTTAGAGAGAGTGGAAGTGAGAAGGATAGACAGAGAGCAATATCAATGTGAGAGAAACACATTGATTGGTTGCCTCCTGCATACCCCCGACCAGGGCCCTGGCTGGGGAGGAGCCTGCAACCAAGGTTTGTGCCCTTGACCGGAATCGAACCCGGGACCCTTCAGTCCACAGGCCGACGCTCTATCCACTGAGCCAAACCGGCCAGGGCAAGGCCAGACAATTCTTTATGGTGGGGGCTGTGCTGTGCACTGCAGGGTTTTGAGCAGCATCCTTGACCCCCACCCATTAGATGCCATGAGCTCTTCTCCCCACGTTGTCACAACCAAAAATGGCTCCAGACATCACCAAATGTCCCCTGTAGAGCACAGTCACCTCCAACTGACAGCCACTGCTGTTCACAAAACCAAGCACGCTATTCTTTTTAAAAGAGACTTACTGACTTGCGAGGGTTGATTTTTGACTGCATGCGGATTTTGCCTTGAGATTCTAAGCCCCATCACAAGAAGGTCCAATATGCATTTGGGTCCCGAGCATGGACTTGACCTTCAACTCTGTTGAGTTGGAACTTCCTGCTTAGTCATAAGTTGATGGCCCTTCCTCCCCACTTCCGGAGGCAGACAAGGGAGTTAGTACTGGGCTGTGATGTAACCTGTCGACCTCATATGTAAAATTGGGATAATGTTAGTATTCCCCTCCCATAGTGAGTTAAAGGGAATCCACGTAAAGTGCTTAGAGCCAAGTCTGGTTCAGAATGAGAACCCCCTAAAGGGTGCTTTTGGTTGGCAGTTGCCTTTCCCTTGATTGTTAATATTTGCCAGAGGGAAGGAAGGAAGGAGAGCTGGTGGGGTCTTAACTTGTCCCCTCAGCTATTAGTTAGTTAGACTCTTTGGGTTATATGTGGCAGGAATGCAGCTTGAACAAGGCAAAAAAAAAAAAAAAAGGGGGGGAGGGATGGGGGAGGTATTATCGGTTCATATAACACACTGTTAAGAGGAGTGTGTTTATTTTCTGGGACTGCTGAAACAAAATGCCCGTTTGGGTGGCTTACAACAACAGAAATGTATTCGCTCCCAGTTCTCAGCCACCCGTCTGAGATCAAGGTGAGAGCAGGTGGGTTCCTTCAGCAAGCTCTGAGGGGAGAACCTGTTCTCTGTCTCTCCTGGCTTCTGGGAGCTGCTAGCAACCCTTGGCTTGTGGATGTGTATGGTCCTTTCCCCAGCTAAATGTTTTCAGAGGAGACAGGAGATTCATTTCCCATAATCCTATCTACTGGGATAGGGAATACCATTCTCTGGGTTGCTCCTCCTTCTTCTCGCAGATTCCCAAAGATCAGCACATCCTTCGGTTCCTGCGGGCTCGTGACTTCCACCTGGACAAGGCCCGGGAGATGCTGTGCCAGTCCTTGAGCTGGCGAAAGCAGCACCAGGTGGACCTCCTCCTTCAGACCTGGCACCCGCCTGCCCTCCTGGAGGAGTTCTATGCGGGGGGCTGGCACTACCAGGACATAGGTGCGTTCCTTGACCTACGTGACATCAGTGCATCCTTGGTCACTGCTGAATGCACTGTGAATACCACTTTCCAGGCTTCTTATTTTTCCTTTGGACTCTTCTGGGCATCTGGAGATGACCACCCAGCCATGAAGGTGGCAGAGCTGGGCTTGAGGCAAATAGTGCCTTGGGGCTGCCATAGCAAATGACCTCAAACTGGGCGGCTTAAAACAACAGAAGTTTATTCTCTCCCAGTTCTGGAGGCAGAAGTCTGAAATGAAGGTGTCAGCAGGCCGTGACCCTCTGCAGGCTCTAGGGTAGAATCCTTCCTTATCTCTTAGAACTCTGGTGGCCCAGCCTCACTCTAGTCTCTGCGTCTGTCTTCACATGGCCTTCCTCTCTGTGTATCCTCTGTGTCCTCTCTTCTTTTTCAAAATATGTTTCTATTGATTTTGAGAGAGAGAGGAAGGGAGAGGGAGAGATAGAAACATCGATGAGAGAGGAACATCATCGATTGGCTGCCTCCTGCACACCCCTTACTGGGGATCAAGCCCGCAACCCGGGCATATGCCCTGACCAGGAATCGAACCAGCAACCCCTTGGTCCCTGGGTCAACACTCAAATCGCTGAGCCACACTGGCCAGGCCTCTCTTCTTCTTATAAAGACCCCCCGTCGTTGGATGTAAGGCCAACAATGATCCAGTGTGATCTCATCTTGAGACCCTACTTCCAAATAAGGCCCCATTCTGAAGTTATGGGTGGTCGTGAATTTTGGGGATATATTAATCAACCTACTATAAATTTCTTTGGATTTTTAAAATTAAACTGCCATTGAAGCTCGTGCCTAGCATGATTTTCAATGTCCTTTATATAAAAATTCATATACAGTTGTCCCTTGAACTTTGCGGGGATTATAGGCATTGACCCACTCTTGTGCAGTTGAAAATCCATGTATAATTTTTGACTCCCCAAAACTTAACTACAGTCGTCCTTTGGTATATGCAGGGGATTGGTTCCAGGACCCCTTGAGGATACCAAAATCCACAGATGCTCAAGTTCCTTATATAAAATGGTGTAGAACAATGCATTGATCTGCTGTTGGTGGAATCCCTGGATGTAAAACCCAGGAATATGGAGGGCTGACAGTATATTTATTGAAAAAAAATCCGCATATAAATCGAGCCAAACCCATGTTGTTTACGGGTCATCTGTATGTGGAATAGAGCAAATGCTCGGCTCTCCTGAAGAGCGGGTTGAGATGTTGTCCTTCAGTGAGCCGGTCCTCATTATTCACGTATTGCATTTATCGCCCCCAAATCAACACTCAGGACGCTTTCGTGGTCCTTCGCGGACACGTGCAGAGTGCCCGCCCCGCAGTCCCCGGCTGAGGTTGAACTGGGCGTCTTTCTGCCTTCCTGCTCCAGCGCTCACGCTGGACACAGCATCCTTTTTGCAGTCTACTTAGTGCCGCTTTTTTTTCATCTTTGTGCTTTTGGTTGTGATTTTGCTGTTTACAATGGCCTCCAAGCATAGTGCAGCAGTGCTGTCTCGTGTTTCCAAGGGCGCGATGGCTGTCACGTGCCTTACGGAGAGAATGTGTGAGTTAGATCAGACCTGCATACAGTGCTGCTGGCCGTGAGCTCAATGTTACCGAATCAACGAAGTATACTAAATAAGGTGACCTTAAATAGAAACACAGAAAACAAGGTTATAGGTATTGATCAGTTGGCAAAAATATTATGACTAGAGGCTGGCAGGAACCTAACTCTGTGTTTTTCCTGGAAGCAGTGGGTCTGTATTGGAGACTTCAGTGTTCAAGGTGATTATAGAACAACTAACGAGAATAACAAGTATCGACTGCTCTGGTCTCTAATTCCTTATTTTTCCTTTTTGCTTGGGCTGACAGAAAACTAGCAGCCAACTTTTATCTACTCTCTCCATGCTCCTTCATTACATGGCTCATCTCCTCTTTTTAAAAGTTTTTAAACTAACCTTTTATTTATTTTATTTATTTTTTAATATTTTATTGATATTTTACAGAGAGGAAGGGAGAAGGATAGAGAGTTAGAAACATTGATGAGAGAGAAACATCCATCAGCTGCCTCCTGCACACCCCCTACTGGGGATGTGCCCACAACAAGGTACATGCCCTTGACCGGAATCGAACCTGGGACCCTTGAGTCGGCAGGCTGACGCTCTATCCACTGAGCCAAAACTGGTTAGGGCTAAACTAATCTTTTAATTCTTGGACAGTTTGGGGTTTTCAGAATAGTAGCTAGGGTCATACACAGTGTTCCTGTATGCACCTCATTCAGTTTCCTTTACGGTGTAAACCCGTGCTTTTAGCGCATGCTCTGTTTCTTTCACCATAATCGGTATCAGCCCCTCGTAGGAATAGGCAAGCTATTAGTAAACGACGAAGCCACAGCCTGGCCCTCCTTCTCTGAGCAGGGTGAGGTCTCATCACGGCTTTGACCTGCCCTATTCCCATCATTCCCTACACTGCGTCCCCCCCTCTTTGCACAGACGGCCGCCCCCTGTACATCCTGCGCCTGGGCCACATGGACACCAAGGGCCTGATGAAGGCCGTGGGGGAGGAGGCGCTGCTGCAGCACGTGAGTCGGGGTCCCCATTCCCTGGAGCCCCCGGGGCTGCCTGCGGTGAGCAGCCAAGTGCAGGTTCGCCAGCGCCTTCTCTACCCTCCAGGTTCTCTCCGTCAACGAGGAAGGACAGAAGAGATGTGAAGGGAACACCAGGCAGTTTGGCCGTCCCATCAGGCAAGAACCCGCCAGGGACACATTCCCTGAGCAGTACAGACAGCCCAGGCTCACTCAGCATGGCCCTTCACAGAAGTGCCCTCGCTTGGTCCTCACAGTGACCCTGTGAGGCAGGGACCGCACCGTCCTGTCTTTTATCGAGGGAAACTGAGGCTCAGAGCAGGGATGCTCTCCCAAGGTTGCTAAGCGGGTAGTGGCAGAGCTCATGCCATGCATCCTCCTGGCCTTTGCCTTTGGGGGACCCCCCACAAGTGCCACCTTGAGTCTGTCTCCCAGGCATGCAGACTCGCAGCTGTCCTGGCACATCCTGTAACCCACCGTTCCCCTCTGGCTCCCCCAACTTCCATGCCTGAGCCCAGTTTCCCACACCAGTACTCACAGCGCCGTCGCCCCCGAAGGCACTGAACCTCTCCCCTTCTGTAAAGTGGGACCAGTATCACCAGTTTGAGGGCTTCTTTATGGATTGTCAAAAACAATAACTGTTGGGAGATGATGCAAACACGTGTCTAGAACTTACTGTGTAGCAGGTACTCTCCTCAGCACCTTGATTCCTGGCATCCTTATCCCAGCCCCAGGAAGGAGGAGCAGGCGGGACCTGCTACTGAAGCTTTTATCCCAAATCCTGACCTTTATGAAAATTACCGTCCTTTGCCATTTGGTGCTTTCCTAAGGGGACATCGCCTGGGGTGGGGTGGGGGATGGGTCACTCAGGGTCCTGGCCAGAGGCAGAGTTCCTCTGGGATGGCTCAGATGACAGGGTCGCAGGGTGTGACGGTGGCAGGGTGAAGGGAACGAAGCTGGGATGGAGAGGCTTCCAGGGACTAGTGCAGCGGTAAAATGGTCATTTCCCTAATGAATTAGTACTAATGAAATGGAGGCACAGAGAGGTTAGGTAACTTGGTCAAGGCCACACAGCAGGTGGCAAACCCAGGAGTACTTGAGCTTTATTTTGTTATCAGCATCTTTTCAACAATCCGTAGTAATAACTAGCTTTTACTGAGTGGGTGCTATGTGCCTGCCCTTTATATATACGTCTCATTTAGTCCGAACAACAGCTGCTCGAGCTGGAGACTGTTACTGTCATAGCCACTGTCCTGATGAGGAGGAAGTTGCCCAGGTCACACAGCTTTCAAGGGTGAAAGCCTCTGAGCCCACACTCTGAGCCTCTTTGCCACGTGGCCTCACCGTGGTGGCAGGATCCAGGAGTGTCCTGTGGGCCCCGCCCCTGCTGCTCCCAGCCCTGCCTCACTGGGTGCGTCCATCCCTGCCTGTCAGCCCCTGCTCCCTGCAGGGGGTGCTGGGGACCTTGAGAGGTGGCAGGGCAAGGTGGAGCGAGGGCTCGTGTCTTGCAGCTCCTGGACCTGCCTGGTGGACCTGGAAGGGCTCAACATGCGGCACCTGTGGCGGCCGGGGGTGAAGGCCCTCCTGCGGATGATTGAGGTGGTCGAAGACCACTACCCTGAGACGCTGGGCCGGCTGCTCATCGTGCGCGCCCCCCGCGTCTTCCCTGTGCTCTGGACGCTGGTAAGAGCAGGGGCCGGAGATGGGAGGGGTCCCTCTGTGAGCGGCCCTGCCTGCTTGTCCGGTGTCTTTTCTTCTAAGTCAGATACCATAAAGTTCACCACTGTGAAGTGCACAATGCGGTGATTTTTAGTGTGTTCACAGAGTTGTGCAACCATCACCGCTACCTAATTCTAGACCATTTTCATCTCCCCAAGAGGAAACCGTTAGCAGTCACTGCCCCCGTCCTCCCCCGGCTCCTGACAACCACGGACCTACTTTGTGTCTCTATGGGTTTACGTATTCGAGATATTTCATATAAATGGAATCAAACAGTATGAGGTTATTTGCGCCTGATTCCTCACTCAGCATAATGATTTCAGGCTCATCCACAGTGTAGCGTTTCTCAGGACTTCCTTTCTTTTTATGTTTGAAATATTCCACTGTACGGATGGAGCACATTTTGTGTAACCTTTGTCCTGCTTCGTGGACACCAGAGTCACACTCAGAATTGGACAGGCTTCCCGGGACCCCTGTGAGCAGGTTCCGAGGACCCTATGCTACAGGGATATTAAAACGTTTTGCCCACGACCCATAGTAAGAAATACACTTTATGTGGCAGCCCTGCACATGCATGCGTGTACACACACACACACACACACACACACACACACACACGCCAATCACAGCCACTGACAGGTTGTCACTTGCAGTTGAAAACCACTGTCCTGAGGCCCCTCCAAATCCTACAGACTCAGAGTTAGCATCTTACCCAGTGCCAGGGTGTGTGTATGTGTGTGTGTGTGTGTGTGTGTGTGTGTGTGTGTGTGTGTGTGTGTTCAGTGCCCACAAAAGCTTGAGAGGCACTGCTGTAAGTAGAGGTTTGATCAGGATAGAGATTCAAGAGTTTAAAGTTAAACGGACTCAATGTTTTACTAAGCACCTACTATGTGCCAGGCACGTCTCCAGGCCCTGAGGATTCTGAGTGCACAAGCCACTGTGTTTCCCCCTCAATATCATGGGGTGGGGAGAGTTAAATCAGATAACCCCACACAAGTAAATAATGCTTCATGGTTCCCTGTGACATGGGCCTGAGGACAGTCAGGGTTCTTGGGGAGACTAAGCCAGGTAGGGGTTGACGCAGGGGGATAATTTGGATTGGGGAACTGAGGAAGGTCCCGCTGAGAAGGCCACTTGTGCTGAGACCTGAGGAAGGAGCAGGAGTCCGGGAGGGCAGAGCAGAGGGAAGGGCATGCAGGTGACCTGCACAGCATGGGCAAGGGCCTGGAGGACAGATGCGCTTTAGAACTAAAAAACTGTCCTGGAGGCTGGAGCCAAAAGGAGCAAAGAGGCCGGCTGCCCCGAGGGGCTGGGGAGACAGAGGCTCAGGGACCAGTGCTGCTGGGTCCAGGTTGTGGCCACGATGGGACCTTGTACTGGGGCAGTAGGCAGCCCTGGAGGATTGTCAGCCAGAGAGGATGAGCAGACTTCTGGGGCAAAAACTTCCCTGGCTTCTGGGACGAAGTCAAAGCTGGGTTGGGGAGCAGGAGCTGTGGGAGGGACAGGCAGGACCTGCTACTAAAGCTTTTTATCCCCAAATGTCCTGATCTTTGTAAAAATTGCATTCCTTTTGCTGCTGGAGATTTCCTAAGAGGATGTATCGTGGGTGGGGGTGGGAGCCAGTCAGTTGGGGTCCTGGCTGGAAGGCAGATTTACCCGATGGCGCAAATGGAGGGGTGGGGTGACAGGACGGAGCTCCCTGCAGTGGTGTGAGTGAGATGGAGACGCCCCTAGGGACTAGCCACTGCAGCAAGCCCTGACCACCCAGGGACAAAGGGCGGGGAGAGCCTTGTCATCAGAGCCCCTGAGAGCTGGAACAGGGTGAGGGTGGGGGCTGCCAGAGGAGCTGTGGCTTCCAGGGGCACTGAGGTGGGGAGGGGTAGGAGAAGAAGAACCCCCCCCCCCATTTCCTGCTGCTTCCCCTTCCATTGGCCACACCAGATGGAGCAGGGGACTGCCTCCCAGGGTGGGGCCAAAGCAGAGTGACCACACAGGTGGGGTCCCAGTTCCCAATCGGTCTTTTGCCTGTAGCATTCCTTGCTGAATTGGCCTGTGCCCTGCAATGCTAAATGCCTCCTTCCTTCCTTCCTTCCTTCCTTCCTTCCTTCCTTCCTTCCTTCCTTCCTTCCTTCCTTCCTTCCCTCCTTCCCCACCTATTTACTGAACCAGATACCACACCAGCACTGAGGATGGCGTGAAAAACCTGACTGACATGCAGCTTAGAGTGCAGTTGAGATTCCAAATGGGATAAACAAAACATGGCCATCCATACAGTGGAATAGAGTTCGGCCATAAAAAGGAAGCACGGGTACTGCTTCCTTTTCATAATGCATGGATGTGCCACGAAAACATCATGCTTAAATGAAAGAAGCCAGACATAAAAGGCCTCATACTGTATCCATTTATACAAAATGTCCAGAACAGGCAAAACTGTAGAGACAGGAGCAGACTGGTGGTTTCCAGGGGCTGGGGGAGAGGGGACAGGGAGTGACTGCTAATGGGGGTGGTGTGGCCTTTTGCGGGGATGAAAACGTCTTGGAATTAGATAGAGGTGACAGGTGCATGGCATTCTGAATGAACTAAAAGCCACTGAATCGTTCCCTTTAATGTGCTTAATTCTGTGGTGCGCAACTTACATCTCAATAAAAAACAACTCTTCATCTTGCTCCATCTCCCCCATTTCAGATCAGCCCCTTCATCAATGAGAACACCAGGCAGAAGTTCCTCATCTACAGCGGCAGCAATTACCCCGGAGGCCTTGTCGACTACCTGGATAGAGACGTGATCCCCGACTTCCTTGGCGGGGAGTGCCTGGTGAGGCTGCCCAGGCCGGGACTGGAGGAGGGGCAGTGTGTGACTTCGAGGACCTGGGAGGGCCGGGGCAGGGCTTGTTCTAGAAGCTTCCCCAAAGAGAGGCAACTCCTCCCTGAAGGAGGGCAGCCTTCCCTTGCTTCTTTGGAACACAGTGAGTGAGAGTTTCCAGAAGTCCAGAGACCAGGCCAGGCAAAGGCTTACCCACCCTGCATTCCCCATCCAAGTCTAGGTTGCTAGGACACAGTCAGAATGACCTTTTGCTATAGGGGGATGTGACTCAAATGGCCCAGAGGCCTGGACCCCGGAGCCAGTGTACCCAAAGGAATTTATCCCCAACTCACAACCACAGGGGTGAGGTACTAGGCATGGTGACCCTGCTCACAGCTAGCTGCCTTATCTCATCTGGCTGCGGGAGGGCAGCCCCCTCTCCCTTCTCTAACAGAAATACCAAGCAGCACATTTGCATGGTTTGGGGATAAAGAGAAGATTTCCTAGGAATTTGGCCAAACTTGCCTGTTTTCTCCACTTGTCCTGATATGTCTGCATGACTGATATTAAGCGAACGGGCCTGCAAGACCAGCATAGTGGGAAGCAGATCACAGCTGGGAGCCTGATAGGGGCTTGTGCCCCGGCTCAGCCACTTTCCGCTGCCTTACTTCTCCGAGCCTCTGTTTTCCTCCTCTGTGAAATGGGGAGAATAATAGTTCCTACTGCTTTGTTGTGGGTCAGGTGGTTAAATGGGGTCAAGGAAGCCCAGTGCCCAGCTCACCAAGAGATTCCTGTTATTAGTGTGGTTTCAGGGGTCACAGAGCCTGACTGGGCCCTAACCTACCACCTTTGTCTTTGTACCCCAGTGTAATGTCCCCGAAGGAGGGCTGGTCCCCAAGTCCCTCTATCTGATGGAAGAGGACCAGGAGCATGCAGAACAGCTGCACGAGTGGAGGGAGACCTACCAGCCGGCCTGTGTGCTCCGCGGGGCTCCCCATGAGGTGCTGGGGCCCTGGCCCGGGAGGACCCACTGGGCTGGGGTGTCATTAGAGGTCAGAGTCTCCCAGAGAAGAAGGTTCTCATGCTAGCGATTTGCTGAAGGCAAGCTCTTAGGAGAAACCTGTAAGGAGAGGTGGGGGCTTGATGGATGTGGGCAAGAATTGAAGGTAAGAGCCTGTTTCAGCCACAGTCTATCCCAGCCTCACCTGTGGGGAGGGCTGGACGTGCAGGGCCCTGCAGAGTGGCCCTGCCAGTAAGCTCTAACCACCTGAACCCTCTTGCCTGTCAGTCAGTGGCTGTGGCTCAGCCCCCAAGGCAGGGTGGACCTCCCAGGCATTTCAGATAGAGGGGGATCCATTCTCAGACCTCGCCTGTCCCCATGCAGGTCGCGGTGGAGATTCTGGAGGGGGAATCAGTCATCACCTGGGACTTTGACATCCTACGAGGGGATGTGGTGTTCAGCCTGTGCTACACTAAGCAGGCACCCAAGTCGGGCCCCCAGGAGCCTGGGGCCAGGGCCAGCGGGCAGCTGATGGACAAAGCGGGGACCCTGGGTGCAGATTACAGCCCTGTGGAGGGCCCCCTCATCTGCCGGGAAGGGGAGAGCATTCAGGTTCGAATTCCTGGGTTCATTATTCATTCATCACGCAGGACTGAGTGTTCACTGTGTGTCAGGGTTCGGGGGCACAGCCGTGGACAAACAGGACCCGGTCCTCGGCCTCAGGGACCCTGTGGGACAGTGGGGGAGAAAGACAGGTCCTGGCAGATCCAGGACCCAGACCTCAGTCCAGCCCAGAATCCCCTGGGACTCGTGCCAAAGATATAGGTCTCCAGGCTCCAAGCCCGGCAGGGTGACTCAGAATGTGTGGGTTGGGGTTTGCGATCTGCACTCCTCGTCCTCTCCTGGTGATCGCTAACTCATAGTCAAGTTCCAGAACCAGCACAGCACAGAAGCTGGAGGTTTGCGAACAGAACGCGGACCTGGCACCGAACATGAGCCACCCTGCGGACCTCACGTCCTCCATGAGGCCAGTGCTTGCAGGTCAAACATCACAGGCCCCCAAACACACACTCACCCACACACACATACATGCACTCACTCACACACACACACACACACACACACACACACGCACTCACCCATGCTCACACATGCACTCACACATACATGCACACACACATACACACAAGCACCTGCGAGCAATGCAGAACTTCCTGAAGGTTCCATGGGGAGTCTACCACACCAGCCACCCCCAGGCTCCCACCGAACATCCATGCCCTTCCCTGAAGAAGTTGCTCTTCTCATAACAGTGAACGCCCCTCTTTCTTGATCTCTCTTGGTTCTCAATGAGCTCTCACCACCTGTGCGGCTCCCTCCCAAGTCCCTCGCCAGAACTCAGTGTGCAAAGCCCACTCAACAGAACAAAAGCCCAACAAAATCCAGGCAGTTAACCAGGCTACACCTCTGCTGTCCTGCAGCCCCACTCCCAGTCCTGGGCCCCCTGCCCCAGATTCAGAGGAGATTCTCAGGTGCCAGGGGCCTGGGGGTGACAGTGCAGGGGGACATGATGGCTTGGCAAGCGCTTAGAGGAAGGACGGCTGGTGGGCAGGTTGAGAAGGGGGCTCTGTCCCCAGGAGGACCAGAGCCTCAGGCGCGGCTGCTGTTTCAGGGCTCCCACGTGACCCGGTGGCCCGGCATCTATCTGCTCCAGTGGCAAGTGCATGCCCCCCCTGGCAATGTGGTGGAGGACATCCTGACGGCCCTGCACAGCCCTGGCCCCAGGTGCAAACTCCTCTACTACTATGAGGTGCTGGCGTCTGAGGACTTCAGGTAGGAGGGGCTGGGATTCAGCTCCTGGGCTGGAAGGGCCCCCAACTCCCCTCTAGGCCAGGCCCGGGGCATTGCATTCACCTCCCCTGATGGCCTCTCAGCTTCTCCAGGGTGGGGCACTGGTACCGTTAAACATTCCCAGTGGTCCAGCACCTTAGTGTGAGAAATTGGACACTATGTCTAAACTGCCTCAGCTGCGGAACCTTCCCTCAAACGAAACCCTGGAGAGAAGCCCAACATACCAGATTGACTAGTGGGGAGAGCCTGAGGTCCTGCTATTTGGACCTCCCCTCACATCTAGAATCTCATAAAACAGGGTTTGGACTGTTCTAGAACAGTCTACAATAGTGCCTCACAGACAACTCTTACCAAGTGATGCCTCAAAGAGACAGGGAAATATAATGGTTAAGACCTCTAGCACTTCCTGGTTGCTGTGTGACCTTGGGGGAGTCACTTCACCTCTCTCAGCCTCAAACTGGAACCCCAGCGTTGTGGGTTGTCATGAGATGACATGGTGGAGGAAGCCTGCCCTTTCCCTGCGCATTCAGTAAGCGCTCAATAACAGAACAAAAGCAGAGGGTGAGGAGGTGGAGCAGGTGGCTTCTTTAGGCCTTGCATTATCTTTTAAAAATGCATGTGATTTTGCATTCTGCTTCATGAAGTGCCTGTAAGTTTCTGTCTAAAAATAATGCATTAGAGGCGGAACTCGCCACCTCCTATGAACACATTGGAAAATCACCTACATTTAGAACAAATCCTCCCGAGAGACAACTGAGGGCTGATTGAACAGCTTCTGTGCAACAAAAGAGAGGAAGAGAGACCCATAGAGGTTGGGGAACCACAGGAGCTCTCTGAGATCTGAGGGAACTCTTTCGGATTGGAGGTGCTGGTGAGCGCCATTGTTTACATCCCCCCTCCACTAGATGGCACCCGGGGAGCTCTCTCCAGGAGTTCTAGCCCACCTGCAAGGCAAGGGCACGCCTTTCCCGCCACCCTGCTCTGGAGCCCCTCAGTGGGACCAACAGGGTGCTGTGGCACATGTGCATAACCAGATCCACATGGCACTGCCACACACACACACCCCAGGCCCCCCCTCCTGAGCCAAAGGGGCTCAGAAATGTAGACACAGGCATTTGGGGGCTGCTGCCTCTACGAGGGTAGGTGGGGAAGGAGAAGTGGGCTGGACACTGCTCACTAGCCTGTCAGGTCAACACGGGGAATCAGGATGCCCTGCCCTTCATTAGCCTCATGAGAGAACCAGTTCAAGGGCTATTTCCTGGCCACCCTCAGTGGGCAGGTGCCAGGTTGGGCCCTGAGGGGTGGGGGACAGATAGAGTCTGCTGTCATGGAGCAGGAGACCACATCATCACAACTGTGTGTAATTATGAGGAGCGATGGGTGCCACGAAGGTATTCCAACCTGGGGTCCTTATCCGAGGTCACACAGCCAAGAGGTGCTTGAGGTCCCAAGCACAGAGCAAGGGGCCTGGCACAGCGTGGGCAGGATGGGGGGGAGGTGTCCGGGAAGTGACATTGGAGATGAGATCCAGGTGATGTGCCCACAGATCACCTGTGGGTCTTGTCAAAATGCAGCCCAAGAGTGTATGCTCGAACAAGCTCCAGAAAACGGTGGTGCTGCTGGTCCCTGGACCACACTTTGAGTAGCCAGGTCCTAACACTGCATTGTCCAACCAAATAGCTACTAGCCACAGGTAGCACTTTATTTGGCTATTAGAATGCAATGAAATTAAAAACTCAGGCCCAGCCAGTGTGCCTCAGTGATTGAGCACTGACCCATGCACCAAGAGGTCGCTGGTTCAATTCCCAGTCAGGGCACATGCCAGGGCTGCAGGTTCGAACCCCAGTAGGGGGCGTGCCTGAGGCAGCTGATGATGTTTTTAATCTCTCTAAAATCAGTAGAAACATATATATTTATTATTTTAATATAATAATTTTAATATTTTAATACACATTTTTTATTGATTTCAGAGAGGAAGGGAGAGGGAGAGAGAGATAGAAACAATGATGAGAGAGAATCATTGATCGGCTGCCTCTTGCATGCCCCCTACTAGGGATCGAGCCCGCAACCCGGGATCCTTCAGTCCGCAGGTCGATGCTCTATCCACTGAACCAAACCGGCCAAGGCAATAAAAACATATTTTTTAAAAATCAGTTCCTCAGTGCCCAGTATCCCCACGCGGCCAATGGTGGCTGTGATGTCCACCATCACAGAAAGTTCTGGACGGTTCGACTCTGCTCTGAAGTTTGGAGTGGGAGTTAACTAGACAAAGTGAGCAGGAGAGAAAGGCTTTTGGCAGGAGGCACAGACTTGCAAATTTCCCAAGTCAGGGGAGGCGGGTATCAGAGGAGATGAAAGGAGGTGGGGGGTGAGGCTGGAGATGGGCTGGGTACTCAGGCTGTGGGACGCCCTCTGGGCTATGCTAGGTCCCCTGTTCAGGGAAACTCCTGAATGGTTTGTGGCAGGTTGTGCTCTGCTGGGGGCACGGGTGGAGCTTCATTGCTCATCTTGGCCTCACTGGCTTTCCCTCTGCACGCTCCCTCTGCACCTGTGGGAAGAGGCCTGGAGCCTCATTTGCAGCATCACCAGCTTTTCCTCGGCTGTGAGCTCCAGGGCTGTGTCTCCACCAGGCGGTAATACTTATGCTGCGCCTTTCCTCCCCAGGGGCTCCATGTCCAGCCTGGAATCCTGCACCAGCCGCTTCTCCCAGCTCAGCGCCGCCACCTCCTCCTCCTCCTCCAGCCAGTCCCACAGCAGCTCCCTGGTCTCCAGATAGCCAGGACTGAGCCCTGCGGGGCAGCCCACTCGCCTCAAGTGTCTGCCACCAGAAGCCAGCTTGCCGCGCGACCTGGGACCATGTGGTCTTCAGCCCGGGTCTGGACGCTGCCAAAGTTGGGATGTCGAGCTGACAGCAATGATTCAGCCTGTGGCCTGAGTGTGGTGGGAGCCTCTAAGTCAGAACCATCTCCTTTGCGCTTTGTGTAACAACAAGCCAAGGAGTGGGAGGGGGGCCACCTTCAAGTCTGCCTGTTCTGGCGGCTCAGGGATGTCATGAGGCTCAGCCCGCCCTTTACTTCTGCCTCTGCTTGCCCTGGGATGGCCTCCTTCTTAGGTGCCTTCCCCATGGCCACGAGGCTCCCTCCCTCTTTCCTCCCAGCTCAGCTCCAGAAGAGAACTTCCTTCTCCCAAAGTTCCTCTAATCAGCCTGCCCGGGGCTATGCTGGTCCCTGAACCAATCACAGTTACCAGGGAAATGGAGAACACTGATTGTCCACTCTGGACTAATCACCGTGTGGGGAGGGGGTACAGTGATTGGCCAGCTGGACCACATGTTTGTCCCTGGAGTCGACCACCTGGCCTAAAAAGCACAAGGGGCCTCTAAGACTATTTGGGTCCCCCAAGAAGAAGGGGGAAAGAATACTGGGCAGGCAGAAATGATGGATGTTCATCAGAGCATCTGATTCCATTGCGATGCCCTATGTCCCAAGACAGGTGCAGAGAGCAGTTATTTGAGTTACAGGCTTTGCTTTCTGTGGGGAGCAGCCCACCCTGGACTTGAAATCCATTTTCCTAGCGCTTGGCTTGGAGGCCCTCCCCCTGACCAGCCCTAACTCGAAGAGGATGGGAAGGTGCAGGGTTTCTGCTAAGTTTCAGGCTGTTGATTTCTCTCCTGGGAGCTCTTTAATTGGGACTCTTTTGGTTATAAGTTATGGAGACCCACATAAGAGGGTAACCACTCATGGGCACATGTAGCGGGCCCATCCAGGAGGGCTTACTTCACGTATGGTTGGATCCAGGTTCTCAGCCTGGCACCAGGACCCCCTGTGGGATGGAGGCTGTGACTGTTGTGTCTGCCCTGGGTCAGATCTGACTCCTGGGACCAGCTCCAATACTGACAAACTCCCCGAGTTCCCGCATGGGAGAGTTTTGTATATCCTTGGGGCCTGAGGCCATTTCTCTTTTCCTTTCCTGGGCCTCCAAAAAGACACAGGTCAGAGGTTACCAAGTGGCAGTCTGCAGTCTGATCTGGCCTGCCTTTAGTGTTTTTGGCTTTTGCCTACAGAGTGATTTAAAATTAGGGCATTTCACCCAGAAATCAGAATTTCTGGCTTCCCTTAGGCATTTGGGAGTGTTGGCAAAACAGGCCCACTATTGACACATAAAGGCAACAAACACAGCTGTTACCCTGGCTGGGCCACACCAATCCCCACCACCCCTAGCCCACGTCACTCACTTGTCTTGCCTGCCTGGGAGAGGCCTCACTGACATGGCTTGGCAGGGAGCCGGGCTCCAGTCTGGGGCCCAGAGGCCCAGCGTTACTTTTATCTGGTAACCTTGCTTACAGTGGGGGTGGTCTCTGGCCAACACCCAGGGTCACTGGGCCTTGCCCAAGGGGTGGATTTATAACCGCGGGGATGGTCGTCTCCCTGCAGACTTGGCATGATGGGGCAAGAAGGGCAAGCTTACTTCCGCCACCGCCTCAACCTCAACCCCAAACCTGGAGCCAAGGGGAGGAGACATCCTTCGTGCTACACGAAGGGGCCTCGTCCACCTCTGTAGTTTTCCGTTTGCTTCTCAGGGATAGGAACAAAATCCAAAACTGCATCCTACATCAAGGCGTGTGTGCCCATGTGTGAGGGAGAGAGGCAGGGAAGGAGACTGGAGACATTCTCAAAGCGAATCGCTGCCATGTGACCAGGCACTTATGGCTGAGAGCAATTTGCAAACTGTCTTACTATCTTTAGATGAATTTCGAGCTTGCCCCTGAAGTCTACGTGTTATCCAGGAAGCATTTTGGGGTAAGCTGCCCTAGCACTCCCTGCACACTTATAGGGTAAGTCTAGCACCCACTGAAGGAGGGAGAGGCCTTTCCTTGGCGTGGGGTTAGAAATGGATTTTGATAACTGGAACCTGGATCTGCTGATTCCAGAGACGAGCGTCTGCCATCACAGTCCAGCTTTTATAGGAGGAGCGAGGGGCCTCAGATCTACTCAGTTCTCCCCTTCAGAGCTACCCCCTCTCCCCCTCTCTGCTTCACCCAGGCCTCTTGGCTCTGCATCTCTTTGCAAACCAGCCTCGTCCTCTCCTCTGTCTGGTGGGAAGTGGCTGCCAGCATCCCCTAGCCCAGTGGTCAGCAAACTGCGGCTTGCGAGCCACATGCGGCTTGCGAGCCGCGGTTTGCCGCTCTGTTGACTAATGAGTTTGCCGACCACTGCCCTAGCCTACAACCACAGGGCTCACCGTCTCTAAGGCCAGGAGGGACACTTATCATTTCAATGCCACAGAGGGCTCAGATTGGCCCTGCACGAGTTGCATGCTCACTCCTGTGGATGTACTGGCCAAGGGGGTGGGAAATCTGTGATTGACAGTCTCACAAAAGCAATAGTGGCATGGGGGAGGACCAGTCACCCAAGGACAAAGGGAGCTGAGCCAGAGAAGCAACAGATGGCCATAGTGGTGTTAGCTACGGTTCTGTGCTGAAGGTCTCTGGGGCCCACGTTGGAACATCATCCATCAATACGCCATCTTTTTACCTTGAGAGGCTTAGAATTAAAAATCCCCAAGAAGGGCTGCCAAGCTCTTGGCCTCTAAATTTCCCCGGCCCCCAGGGCTGGAAGCTCCTTGGCTTGGCTTTTTTCTCCAGCTAGTTCATTAACCTGTTGTGACCAGGACAGAAACAACTCCCTTGCAACAAACAAGACCTGCCCAGGCCCTGGGTTTAGGAGCCTGGGTCTTACAATTTAGACAGGGTGGGGTTCAGACCTAGCTGTGTAACCTCCAGCAGGTGACTTAACCTCTCTGTGCCTCAGTTCCTTCATCTGTGGAACGGGGACAGCAGCGCCTACCTCATTCATTGGGTCGTTGTGAAGTCCACAGCCCAGCACCCAGCTCACAGAAAAGTCAGCCGTTATTCTGGTTATTTAATGCTTCTCATCCAAAGACGGCAGACTCCTTCCTGAGGATGCCTGCCACTGCTTTTCACGGACAGAAGGCTCAGCACCGGGTGCATCCGGAGAAAAGTAGGTGTCGGGCTATTATTTCCCTTCATCTTTCCCTTTCAGAAACTGCTTGTGTGTTGGGGGCAAATCCACTCACCTAGAACAGCACCTTTTGGAATGGTGTCTCCCTCAACCAGCTAGAGACTGTTCTCTCCACAGGTTGACATAAGGGGCGTGTGGGACTCCCTGGGATTTCTCCCCCTGTAATAAGAATGCTCAATGAGAATACTGTAATTCTTTCCCCCACAGTCTGTTTCAGCCAGTAAAACCTGGGGTTTCTTGTGGGCCTGATATTTGCTCCAACCAGAAGCATTAAATGTTTTAGATTTGGACATACCTCTGCTGTCTACTTCCTAAAACCCTGGATGTTTCCCTGGGCTTGCTCAAGAATCACCCAGCTGTTGTTCCTAAGACTCTAGAGCAGTGGTTCTCAACCTTTCTAATGCCGCGACCCTTAAATACAGTTCCTCATGTTGTGGTGACCCCCAACCATAAAATTATTTTCGTTGCTACTTCCTAACTGTAATTTTGCTACTGTTATGAATCGTAATGTAAATATCTGTGTTTTCCGATGGTCTTAGGCGACCCTGCTAGCGGTTCTCAACCTGTGTGTCATGACCCACAGGTTGAGAACCGCTGCTGTAGAGCCTAAGACCATCGGAAAACACAGATATTTACATGACGATTTACATTACTACTGCAGAGCCTCAGTCTTGATGTCAGGAGGGGGATGGGCCCTTCCAGGGCAACACCTGTCCTTCCCAGGAGCTCGCTTGGGATCAGCAGGGTGCTGGCAGCCACACCATGGGATTCTGAAAAGGCTCCTTGCTTTAAAGCAGGAAGCCAAGGACTGTCACTTGGGGAGCAGAGGAGGTGGGGTTCCTTTGTGTGACAGCGTGAGGGCCACCTGTCTCCACCAGCTTGTTACCCAGCCCTGCCCAACACGTCTAACCGAGGGAGGAGGACTGCCCCTGCCTGCCCTGGTGCAGTGCATTCCCTCATTCCCTGTGGCCTGTCCATGGGTTTGGCTGGAACTGTGTGTGAGGACTCTCAAAGGAACTGCCAGCTGACTCAGAGGTGTGGCCGGTGTTGAGAAAGACAGAGCTCCCTGGAGCAGGTGAGCTGGTCCCCGCTAACCTGTCTCCACAGGATCGCCTCCCAGAAGTCCCCTGGGATTTGGGTGTGGAGAGAACAGAGCATGCCAGGGCTCCCTGTGGCCCAGAGACGGCCTCTGGGACCAATTTTTCCTCCGAGGCCAGACCTCTGCGGCCTCTGTGGAGGGGTCTCGGGGCACTGGTGTGGAAGATTGGGCAGGCCCTGGAAGGAGCTGGGAAGAGCCAGAAGGAAAGGTGCTGGGTGGCCCTCAGGGACGGCAGAGGCAGCTGTGGCTCTCAGAGTTCTCCCAGCCCCTTTCCCTCCCCTCCCTTCAGTGCCTCCTCACACACAAGGCATTTCTGAGGAATGGGGGTCCCCAGAACGCACCATTTGAAACCTCTGACTCAAGAGTTTTCTGGAGCTCAGATTTTTCTGAGACACAGACCCCTTTGAGAATGTGTTCAAAGCTGTGGCATTGCACTTGAATTCTGTTTCCACTGCCCACCCTTTGGTTCTGGAATTGAAGCTTTTTTCTGGAGTCTTTCCTGAGGCTAAAGTTTTATAAAGAGAATCCCAGCAGCTGAGCTATGTGTCACCTTGGTAACTGCCCACACAGGACTCCCAGCATTCCAAGTCTGACCATCACCATCATGAGGTGGGGAGGGGCCTTGCACTGCCCTAACTAGACCATGTTAATCCCCAGCTCACAATCCTGAAGCTTCATGACTTTAGCTCTTTGTATGTTTATGTCACACGTGTCCCTGCACCACTAAAGGTTGGTATTGGAATCTCAGACATTTTTCTGCCTCTTGCTCCATGTCCCATGTAAATTCTACAAATGCCCCAGCCCAAAACGCGCCTCTCCTGGAATGGCACATTATGACTGTCAGACTCTTTGGGTTGCCAGAGACCCCAAAATCTAACACAATCTGCCTCAGGCAAAAATGGGGATTTATTGGTCCACATAATTGGGAACTCCAAGAATGACACTGGCTTCAGGTATAGCTGGATCTAGGGGCTCAAATATCCCCCTTCTCTCTTGGTTCGATTCTCCATGTTGGCTTCGCTCTCCTCCTCCACGTGGCCCATACCCTGGAAGCTGGATAATCCCAGTGGAGTTTTTCCCCCAGGTCCCTGCAGAAGTTCCAGGGTGAGCTCTGACTGGCCAACTGGGACATAGGCCTGTCTCTGAACCATTCGCTGATGCCACCTGGACTTGGGGGGCGGGGGGGAGGTGCCAGCCAAACCACAAGGATGGAGAATGGGGAAGAGGTAGTGGCCCAAAGCAACTTGACAAAGGCTTGTGGCCTTCGTAGAGCAGGCAGGAAATGCCAAGTAACCCCCAGGAGCAGCCCTCAACCCATGATAAATGAGTATTGGCTCATAAACACACCAGCTCCCCCTCCCCTAGTGGCCCCAGCCATGAGCCTGGCTGTCCAAGGTAGGGAGTTGTTCATTAACGTACCACGTACAGGCTGCCTTCCCTTCTCCCCTCATCCAGGGATTCTTGGGGTCACCTCCCAAATACTCTACTTGCCCTCACATCCTTGTCTCAGGTTCTGCTGCTGGGAGAACCCAACCTCAGATGGGGCAGATATTAAAAGAGGGGCTGAATGTTGGGCAAAGATAATAGATACCCCCATCACACACTAAAAAAAAAAAAAAATCCTTGGGGCCACAGGGAAGGAATGTCCCAGGTACTGAACCAGGGACCCCTCTGGCACGCCACGACAAGCCCTCTTCAGGTTCTGCCTCGAGCCTGAAGTCCAGCAAGCCTGTGCACAGAACTGTCATTTCCAACTCAGCCAAGGACGGACAGAGAAGCCCCCTGCAGAGGCTGGCGCTTGGAGGACAAGGCCTTGCACAGCCCGTTGCCTCAGAGCCTTGGGGGTGCTCCCTGTAGATTCCCGGAGCCCTCTGCTCCTGACATTCTGTCTCAGTGGGTCTGGGGTGGGCTCCAGAAGTCTGCAATCCTAGAACATTCCTGGGGATACATTGTGACGGCAGCCAGGCTTGGGAACTGTGCCTGAGGGATATGCCGAAATGATCCTAAGGTGCCTGGGAACAGGCTTGAGCTCTTGCCACTGTGTCCTACTCTTGAACATCAAAGCAGCCCAGGGCTGCTAGGTAGATAAAGAAAGCAAAATACAAAATGAACCTTCCAGGTGTTGAAACAAGCTCCCTAGAGGAATGCATTTTTGCTTACATTCCCAGGAGGAATTAAAACTTGCAGCATCACCTGGTTCCTTGAACACGTGGCTGTCCCCAAGTTCCCGGTCATGCTGAGAATGCCCTGCTGCCTTCCCTTTCTTCCCTCCAACCTGGGGCACAGACCAGGTGAGGGGCTGTGAGGAGGTGGCACCTCAAGTGGCTTGGAGAGCTGTGGGCTGTGGGTTCACCGGGTGCCTGACTGACATGCCAAAGGTCAATGGCTCTGGCCAGAGGACCGGAACGCAGCACCCTGTAGGGAACGTCCCAGGCTGGCACAGTGGCTCCCCACTTATCTATCCCCATCTTTAGGGGCCAGACAGACCCGCTGACCCACATACATCCTTCCGGGGACTCGGAGGCTGAGAACTGGCCTATGACAGTTCTCTATTCTTTTTTTTTAAAATTTTTTTATTGATTTCAGAGAGAGGAAAAGAAGCAGCGGGAGAGAGAAACATCAATGATAAGAGATAATCATTGATAGGCTGCACTCCCCCTACTGGGGATTGAGCCTGCAACCCAGGCATGTGCCCTGACCAGGAATCAACTGGGTTCATGGTGGATGCTCAACCGCTCAACCACTGAGCCACACCAGCCATTCTGAATTCCTCCTTTCGAAAGTGAAACAGACCCGCTTTCTAGTGACTCGATCGCAGTGATGGGCTGCTTTCCCGTGCCTTAGCAGCTCCTCTCATTAAGAGGTGGAGTCCATCTCCTTTCCCCGGAAATCCAGGCCTGGGGACTTTATCTGATAGAATGTGGTGGAAACGAGGCTACACCACTTCTGAGCCAAGGTTTCAAAAGGCCTCGCATGCTTCTCTTCTGCAATCCCTGTCTCCCTCCACATTCCCAAGCCTAGGCCAGCCTCCTGGAGGGCGAGACACCACCTGGAATATGACTCCCTCAGCTCCAGCCTCCCAGCCCAGCCCCCGCTCTCACAGGTGAGCTCTGGGGAAATCACTGTCTCTGGCCCAGATCAACAGAAGCACCCAGTTGACCCAGAATCGTGAGAAATAATTATTTTTCACGATAAGCAGTAACTGGTTGTTGTTTTAAGCCACCAAGTTTTGGACTGGTTAGGCTGCAGTAGATAACTACTACAGTTACGCCATGTCTTAGGGCTGCCGTGATAAATACCACAGACTGGGGGCTTACAAACCACAGACACTTATTTCTCACAGTTCGGGAGGCTGGCAGTCCAGGAACGAGGTGCTGGCACATTTGGCTCCTGGCAGGCTGGCTTGTAGATGCTTTCATCTTACTTCGTGTGAGCAGGTGGAGAGGGTGCTCTCTGGTCTCTTCCGCTTGTCATGGGTGCCACTCCCAGTAAAAGGAGTTTTTAGGGGTGAAATAAGCAGGTTTAGAAAATTTTAGGAATTAAGGGGTCCATGGAAAATGCACAGGGTCTCAGAGCTGCAAAGGGAACATTTCCATAGAATAAGGGAGCTGAGAATAGTAGAAGGTACATTTCCATAGAATAAGGGAGCTGATAGCTGCAGAAGGTACATTTCAACAGAATAAGGGAGCTGGGAGCTGCAGAAGGTACATTTCCAGAGAATAAGGGAGCTGGGAGCTGCAAAGGGTACATTTCCATAGAATAAGAGAGCTGAGAATAGTAGAAGGTACATTTCCACAGAATAAGGGAGCTGGGAGCTGCAGAAGGTACACATTTACACAATAAAGGGAAGGAAGCACCTCATTCAGAGAGGGAAGAGGAAAGCCCAAAGGGAATAGGAAAACAATAAGGGAGAAGGAGGAGGGAACCTCAGGTACCTCACAAGAGGTTTGAGCTCTGAGGTTGCAACACTGACCTAATCAGAGGGGATAGTGACCAGTCAGAGGAGATATCAAGGCACAAAAAACTGCAGCCTTTAGAAACCACAATAAAAAAGGGACTTAGTGGAACTCTTTTCCCCTCCCCACATGGAAGTCTGTGTTGTTTCTCAATAAATTTCCACCTTTTACTATACCACCTTTTGTCCGTGGTTTCATTCTTCAATTCCACCAGACAAGAATCTGGGAACCATCCTGCCCAGAGGAACACCATGAGTTCCACTTCAATTTTCCCATTTCACCATCAGGAGGGCACCACCCCCACAAGCCCACCTACACCAAAGGCCCCACCTCCTAATGCCACCACACTGGGGTTAGGGCTTCAACGTAGAAATTGGGGGACGACGACACAAACACGCAGTCCATCGCGTGCATAGGTTTACCTGAAGACTTCCTGAAAGCTGTGGCCCCTCCATCTCCCCTCCCAGAATAATTGCTAAGCATATATTCATGGGACGGGGGGGGGGGGGGGGGGGCTGCCAGGCTTCCTGAAGACCCTTCATGGCCACAACTCACAAGGCTGGAGGTCACAGGTGAGGGGAGCTGGCTGCTGGGGCTGCGATGAGTGGAGGGCCAGATGGGGCTGTACATTCTCAGCTCTGGCCAGCTGTTGCCTCGTGAGGGCATCAGCCTGGCCACTACCCCTCTCTCTGACTTTTAAACACTGGTAATTAACTTAAATTCTATTAAAATACAATGTGCACTAAACCTTTTCCGTTCAAATCGGCACCACCTGGGAGCTTGTTAGACGTAGACACTCAGCCCCGGGCCAGAATCTGCATTTTAATAAGGCCTCCAGGTGCCTCAGGTGCACATGAAATAAAACAGATACATCAGAGAGCTGGAGGTGCTGGGGGCTGCCTGCTCTGGGCTCCTGACTCGGTAAAGCAGCCCTGCCTATTAAGACCCAGGAGCACTCTGAAGTCCATGATTCAGAATTCAGCCACTGCCTAAGCGCTCCTTCAATTATATAAATTTATTCAAGAGGTATAAAAACCCTCTGGGTGGTAGGATGACAAAATCGAAAGCCTGTAAACATGATTTCATCTCCCATCCCTTCTAAGGAGTTTTCCGTGATAGGAAACTGAATTCTAGTTGGCAAATGCGGTGATGAGGTCTATAGAAAAGGGTCCCGTGATAGGGCCGTTGTCTCTTTAATCCACCCCAGTGCAAGGGGGCTGGCTGGCAGCCCCCACTTGGTCTCGGGGAGTTCCATTCACTGGTGGCCGGCCCCAGGAGGATGGAAGCTCTTTGGAGGAGGCCCTGGGGGACGGGCCTCATGGCAGCAGACACAGGCAGGCGGGGAAGGAGGCAGTCTCTCGGGAACACTGTATTGCACAGGCTGCTCCTGCCATGGCAGACATCCAGGCGAGAGGGCCGAGGGCCAGGTGAGGGGCTGAGGCATACCTGCTATCAGAAGCTTGGCTTGGCCCTGGGGCTGAGGCCACCGAGTCAGCGGCCTTGGACAATCCCTTGCAGAAGCCACACAGCGTTGAAATGAGCCTCCAAACAGGCCATGGTGGGCAGCTGGGGCTTTCAGTCCTTGAAGGGGTTGCAGGAATCACCCGGCTGTTCCTTCTCGGCAGCCGAGAGCTCCCCGTTCATCTCCTGCAGCGGGTGGTAGACATAGGACCCATCCAGGTGCCGGCTCCGCTCTGCCCTTGAACCAAGGAGCAAGGACACATTCGCCACTATGCTGATCAGCAGAAGGAAAACCAGGGCCAGGGTGAGGGCCAGCCAGGCGGTCCTGGGGACAGGAGAGAAATCCTGAGTGGGGCCTGTGGGGCAGACTCAGGGCTGTGGGAGTGTTGGAGGGATGCTCCTCCCTCCTACTTCGCTCTTCCACCCACAACAGGGGCATAGGGTCGGGCCTCCAGGGACCACACAGGGACGGTCAAGGAGCAAATGGGCCGGTGGGGCTGAGGCTCATCCAGACACGTGTTTAGGGAGCGGTGCGGAGAGATGCTGTGCGGGATGCAGCTGGGGCTGCCACATCTGACATATCAAAAGAAACCATTAACAAAGGGGTTTTCCATGAATGTTACTGAGTTTCAGATGTTAATAAATCTTTTAAAAATGTTAAAAAACTGTGAAGACCAACTCAAATGACCTGATCCAGCCTGGGAGGCACCAGTCTGCATCCTGTGCTCCATGGGACGCCGGGTGACCAGAGGCCGGACTCTGCTCAGGCCCTCAGAGCAGACGGAGCAGGGAGACCCCCTTCCTCCAGGGCAGGGAGGGCGGGCACAGGGCAGAGTATTTCAACGCTCTTTTTTTTCTTTTCTTTTTTTTTTAAATTTTATTTTATTTTTTATTAATTACTTTATTGATTAAGGTATCCCATAAGGCTCTTTTTTTCTTCCTATGAATCCTCAGCTGCAGCTCTCAAGGTGAAAGCGCACACTGGTAGATGGCTGGGTGCAGGACCTGCAGCCATGCCCGTCAGCCCCCAGGACTCCCCAATGGGTTCTAGGTGTGGGCGGGGAAGGGCCCTCAGTCTCACCCCTCAGGAGCCTGAGCTTCAGGCCAGGGGCTGGAGCTCCTGTCCCTGCCCTGGCGCACTTTGAAAGCACATTTTTCGTTTTCTCCAGGCCTCACCACACCCAGACACGCTGGGTCAGGATCCCGGAAGGGACGTAGCATCCGCATTACTGATGAGCTCCCAGGGCTGCTGCTGGAACGAGGCTGGGGAGCTCTTCCTTGGTACCCACACCTGTTTCCACACCCAGAGGGGGCTGAGTGGGGCGGGTCAGGCCAGCACCCAGGCTGGGGCCGTGGGAGGTGAGAACCACGGGATTGGCATCACCTGGAATGCAGATGCTCGGGCTCCTCCCCAGACCGACTGAGGCAGAAACTCTGGGGGTGGATACACCCTCTTCCCTGAGGTCAGGCTTGAAAGCAAAGCCTCAACACAAGGCCTGAGCACACACAGGTGCCTGAGGAATAATTCAAGTTCCGTGGGGCCTGGTGCTTCTGGACCAGGAGCTGAGAACAAGTCGTGTCACGACCAAGGACAGTAAGCCCATGCCTGGCCCCCTCCATTCCCACTGGGGTGCTGACCAGGGTCCCTCTCACGAGATCCCTTTGAGCATCCGCTGTGACTCTCCCTGTGCTCCCGTTGGAGGACTATCACTTGAGTGCCCAGCTGCCACCTGCTGGCCTTGCCCAGCCCCTCGGAGGTAGAGGGAGGGGTCTCCTCCCACCCCTGCCCCAGGTCCCAGCAAAGCACCTACCCAGTGAGGGGGGAGAATTCTCTTGTCTGCAGGATGACCTGGGATGGCTGGAGGCACTGCTTCACTGTAAGACACCAGGGTGAGGCTGAGGGTCCGGGAGGGTCTGGGCCCGCCCTTTCCTGCCCCCGGGGCACGGGGGAGAGGGAGGAGGGATCAGGAGGGACCGTACCTTGGGAGAGAATGCTGCTCAGGTTGGGAGCCTGGGTGAGGTTGCAGTTGCCGGTCTGGGGGTCGCAGGGACACTGGTGCTCACACTCACAAGGCCTCTGGCAGCCTGGCCCGTGCCAGCCGAGGGGACACTCTGCAGTGAGGTGGCAGGAAGATGGAAGTGGAGGTGCCAGTGGCAGGGCCTCTCTCTGAACCGACAGGATAGGCCCAAGGTGTGCACAGAGCCCGGCGAAAGGAGAGGTGTAGCCGCTACACGCACATTCCCAGGGTGGTGCTCCCTCCTGGCTGACTCAGGGGCCCATCTAGCTTACCCTGATCGCAGCTGTCTCCAGTGAAGCCAGGGGGACAGGTGCAGGTCCCCTGAACTGGGTCACAGGCAGCTCCATTCTGGCACTGACACTTCTTGGCACAGTCCTCCCCGAAGGAGCCATTGCTGCAAGCTGGGATGGGGAAAGGGAGGTCTTTGCAAAAGCTGGCCCTGTCCCTCCCAGATGGGCCAACAGGTGGCAAATGGACCTCAGTCACCCCGAGTGGCCTTTAGGCTCACATATTCTCCCTGAAACTGTGCCCTCATGGAGCTTTGAGTGTAGGAGGACAGGTGGCCAGCAAGCTAGAGAGTAAACGTCAAAGTACAAGTGAGGACAAGCACCGCAGGGCTGTGACCTCTTGGCAGCAGCAAACCACTGAGGGGGTGGTGGTGGGAGGTCCCTGGGGACATGACGTTAGGCTGAGTCTTAGAGGAGCAGAGGGCACAGTGAGCGGGAGGGGCTGGCGCACCAAGGGCCTGGCAGGTCACACTGAGCAGTTCGGGTTTTTCACTAAGTGTGAGAGAAAACCACCGAAGGGTTTAAGCTGTAGATAGTTGTAGTGGGTTGAATTGTGTCCCCCTAAAAGATACATCCTAATTCCTAGAACTTGTAAATGGAACTTATTTGGAAATAGGGTATCTGCAGATACACTTAAGTTAAGGATCTTGAGATCATTTTAGATTTAGGGTGGCCCCTAAATCCAGTGACCAGGGGTACTTGGTAAGATAATAAGAGAGGGAGACTGAATACACAAGGAGGCCATGTGAAGATGGAGGCAGAGATTGGAGCGATGAGGCCACAAGCCAAGGAATGCTGGAAGCCACCAGGAGCTGGAAGAGGTAGGATCCTTCACTAGACATTTCAGAGGGAGCATGCCTCTGAGGACACCTTGATTTTGGAGTTCTGGCCTCTGGAAGTGTGAGAATGTATTTCTATTGTTTTAAGCTGCCCAGTTTGTAGAATTTGTTGCAGCAGCTCCAGGACAACAATGCAGTGATTTACATGTGAGGTGAGAGCAAGAGGCAAGTGACTGCAGACCGAGAGGTGAGGATGAAGGCAGTTGCCGCTCTCACCCTCTCCCCATGTGCCTGGGGGCTGGGGCGGGGCTGTCCTGTGGCTTTTACCTTCACTGCAGTTGGACCCTGTCCATCCAGCTTCGCAGCGGCAGCCAGCTGCCAAGACAAGACCGAGAAGGTCAGGTGAGGGCCCAGGCAGAGCTGGGCAGGGAGAGCTGGGAGCCCGGGTGAGAGCTGCCTCCCCAGAGCCTCCACTCACTCTCTGTGCAGAGCCCACGGTGGCTGCAGTTGGAGGGGCCACAGTCCAGCTCGTCGCAGGCGGAGCCCCGCCAGAAGTGCCCCATGCACTGGCAGTGCCCCTCCACACACGTCCCATGGCCATTGCAGTCAGGCGGCTGGCAGCGGGGCTTGTGCACGCACACCACAGTGGACACACTTCGGGGACAGCGCCACATGTTATCCTGGCTGCAAGGGGACACAGTGTTTGAAGAGGCTGGGGTACTGACCATCCCCAGCCAACCCCTCCAACCCCCTACTGCAGCCTACGAGTGCTGCCTTTCTCCATTGTCCCATCTCGAGACTTTTATAGGTTCCCAACCCTCAGTCCCTCTCACCCCAGGGCCTTTGCACATGCTGTTCTCTTACCCAGAAGGCTCTTCTCCCCGCCTCCCCCGCCATCCCCCTCCCATCTACCCACCTCCTCTTCCTTTAGATCTCAGCTCATGCTTCATTATACTCAGAGAGGTTTTTCCTGACCAATCAACCCCCTTTCACTAGCTTAGGTAGTATTGGTACACTATGTGTACTTCCTGTATGCAGTGAGAGGCAGGGATCTCAGCTCCTCCTGCTCACTGCTGAATCCCCAGGGCCTGGCACATAGCTGGTACTCAGTATTTGTTGAATGAGACAGGGACAGGCCTGGACGTAGACCTTAAGAAGGGGGACTCTGGTGTGTTTACCAGTGATCTGACGGGTAACTGGCCAAGGTCCCATTGAGCACGAAGGTAGCAGAGCCCCCTCCGTCCAGGTTGATGGCGTTGACCACATCCTGTTTTAGCAGGAACTCCGCCATCTCCCACAGGTTAATGCTGCAACACAAGAGCAGCACTGCTGACAGTGCCCACCACCATTTCGGCTCAATTCTTCTCACTTCCTGTGGTGGATGGTTTCATGTCCATGTGGCAGGCAAATTTCTAAATGGCCCCCCAAGGACGCCCATCCTAATCCCAGAAGCTGCGACTATAATGAGATCACTCCCAAGATTGTTACACTACATGGCATAGCTGTCAACAAATGGGAACCCTGTCCTGGATTATCTGGGTGGGCCCCATGGAATCACAAGAGCCCTTAAAAGCAGACCCCTGGCTGGAGGCTCGGTTGGTTGGAGCATTGAACCATATGCCAAAAGGTTGTGGGTTCGATTCCCAGTCAGGGCACATGCCTAGGTTACAGGTTTGCTCCCTGGTTTGGGTGTGTGCAGGAGGCAACAGATCAATGTTTCTCTCTCACATTCATGTTTCTCTTTCTCTCTCTCTCCCCCTTCCTCTCTCTCTAAAAATCAATTGGTGAGGATTAAAAAAAAAAAAAGCAGTGGTGGGAGATTGGAAACATGAGGGGATAAGAGGGATTTGACACATCTCTGCTTGCTTGAAGATGGGGAGGGTACACACGAGGCGAAATGTGTACCAGCCGAGGCCCCAGCTGGCAGCCGACAAGGACACATAGACCTCAGTCCTACAACTGCAAGGAACTGCATTCTGCCAACAACTTAAATCAGCTGGGAAGAGGGTTCTTTCCCAGAAGCTCCAGATAAGTGCCCTGCCTGGCCAACAGCTTGACTCTTGTCTGTGGGATGACCTGAACACAGAGCCCAGTGAGCCCTCTGGACTCCTGACCTACAGAACTATGATGTAACAAACAGGTGCTCATTTTTTACACAGCAATAGCACAATAATACACTCTCTTTACAGAGCACGAAACTGTGGCCCAGAGGGGTTGAGTGACTTATCTATGGCCACAGAGCTAGCAGATAGCTGAGCTTGGACTGGAATCGGGGTCTTCTCCCTGCTAACTTTGTGATCATTTCCTTTCACCCCAACTGAGACTCAGGAGGGGGGAGATGTGAACTGCGGAGACTGAGAGGAAGTGTGTGGAGGATGATGAGTTCTTGGAAGTGGTACAGACCACAGGAAGGCAGGGGACAGATGGGTGTGAACATCCCCAGGTGACATCTGGTCAGAGGTCAGCCATTGGTGGGTGCAAGTTCCTCAAAGCGGACTCAGCCCAGACCCTGAGGCTCTGGTTCCTGACACTCACCCCCGCAGCCCCGTCTGCCCGTCTGCATGGAAGAGCACCAGCTGCCCCTTCCGGTCATGGCCCACAGCCGTCCTGGCCGATATCACATTCACAAATTTGCTGAAGGAACCTGAAAGAGAAGCAGCTGGGCTGACCACTGGCCCTTCGGGAGGCCTCTGGGCTCTGTCTGCCACTTCCTGCCAGTCCATGCCATCCAGTGTTTCCCTGCCTCCCCCTGCCCCATTCCAGTCAGTCTCACATAGGAGCCAAAGGACTTTTAAGTGTACATCAAGTCATGTCAGCCTCCAGCTGAAAAGCTCTCATGGCTTCCATTGTTCTTAGAGCAATATCCAAACACCGTCCCAAGGCCCAGCATGACCATCCTGGCCTGCTCTCCTACCACATCAACTGGGGCTTCCCTCTCATCACCCTGCAGCCACTTTCTGTTCCCTCTGCTGGACTGTGCTTCTGCTCAGCTCTTCCCACAGCTTGCTCCTCCTGATCTATGCCACCTCGGTGAGGCCATCCCTGACTGCTCAGTCTAAAATAGCTCATTTCCACATTATGGCCATGGGGTCCCTTTCCTGCCCCAGCATTCCACACTCCAGTGGTTTTCAAACTTGAGTGTCCATCAAAATCACCCAGGGGGCTTGGTAAAACACAAGCTTGGGCCTCACCCCCAGGGATTCTGATCCTGTAGGTTTGAAGGAGGCCTGAAGTTCTGCATTTAAAACAAGTTCCTGGGCCCGGCCAGTGTGGCTCTGTGGTTGAGCATTGACCTATGAACCAGGAGGTCCCAGTTCCATTCACCAGTCAGTGCACATGCTCGGGTTGCAGGCTCAATCCCCGTTAGGGGGCATGCAGGAGGCAGCCGATCAATGATTCTCATCATGACATTTCTATCTCTCTATCCCTCTCCTTTCCTCTCTAAAGTCAATAAAGATATATTTAAAAAAATAAAATAAAACAAGCTCCTGGGTGACACAGATGCTGCTGGTCCACGAACATTTCAGCAGCACTTCTCCATTTTTTGCCCGTAGTCCCTTTCCTCCATTTATCCCCATTCTCCCAACTTTATTTTTCTCTTAGCATTTACCACTTCTTTTTAGCAAATGATGTATCTATTTTCTCTCATATACTGAGCAGGCACCTTATCTGTCTTAATCCCTGACCCCCAGTACCTAGAATAGTACTGATGGAAAGACTTCCCCCACGACCCCTCCGGTTCTGGTTCTCAGGAGCACTGTTGCCACCCCCACCCCACCTGTCTCCTGTGTCTCATCGCACTCAGTCGCCTGGCTCTCATTGATGTAGATGCTTCCATTTCGAATCAGCCACACGACCCCACTCAGCAGCTGCACAAATGGATTCTCAGTGTCCAGCACCTCCTCTTCAGACAGGTACCTGGACACAGGGAAGGTGTGAGGTTCACTTACCAGCAGGGGCAGCTGTGGGTATTGGGGCTCCTTTCCCACCCCCCTCCCCAACAGCCTGACTGCTTGATTTCTCCTCCTGCCTCAGGAATCTGCCTGGTCCTAATCCCAAAAGCAGCCTTATAAACAGTCTACACAGCCCAGGCTACACGCCAATGAATAGAAACAACCTTCAATTTCCCAGGCCGTGGTCCTGGCCAAGCTACCACCCGATGCCTGTACAGCTCTCAACTGACCTCCTTGCTTCCACTATGGCCCTCCAATCTAGTCTCAAAGTCAGTCCTGCCATCCTCTGATACTCTGCTCCTTCCTTCCGTCCCGCATACACACCAAGCCCCTATGCCCCTCTGAGCCTTAGCGTTTGCTGTTCCTTCTGACTGCAATGTTCTTCCTCCAGGTCTGATCCTGGCAGACTTGTGATTAATCTTCAGGCCTCCACTCAAAGGTCACCTTCTCAAACAAGCCTTCCCTGATCTCCCTCCCTAAAATGAACACTCTATTTACAATCGGTTCACAATGTTCATTGCTTCACTGCACATACACAATCTGAATTCATCTTAATGATCTTCCTGGCTTTTATTTTCCTAGTAATGGGAGAGGTCCGTGAAGGCAAAGACTGTGTGTACTCTTCACTGCTCCATACATCCCCAGTACACAGCACACTGCCTATACAAACAAGCTCAATGGTAGTGGATGACAACTAAACCCTGCAAGGAGGGTATTCCTCACCCATTCTGCAGACGAGGAAACGGAGGCTCAACTTGATTAGGTGAGCTGAACTTGGCAGTACGGACACAACCCCAACCTCAGGCCCTCTACCCACGACAGTCACGGGGTTTCCCCGCCTTCTCACCCAGTGACCAGGGTCCCGTCGCGGCGGATCCCGAACTGCGCGTTCTGCAGGCCCCCGGCGCTGCTCACCCGCCGCCCGTCGCTCACCACGTTCCCCAGGCACTCGCCGGTGTCCATGCGGAAGAAGCCGCCGTTCTGGGCGACGCTGCAGCCGGCCGGCCGCGCCGTCTCTTCCACGGTGGCGCGGCGCCTCGACGGGCAGCCGCCGGGCCCACCGGGCTCGAGCACCGAGAAGGTGCGCAGGGGCTCGGCGGCCCGCGTCAGGTGGCCAGGCACCGCGCGGCCCGCGAAATGCGAAACGAAGGTGCGCACCGAGGGGCGGCGGGAGCCAGGGGCCGCTGGGGAGGGCGGCCAGCTCTCGTGCTCGCGGCTGCCGACACGCACCCTCGCGCAGTCCCGGGCGGAGCGCGCGCGCACGCGGGAGTAGGGCAGCAGCAAGTCGTCGTCCAGGGAGGCCCTGCGGGGTAGGGGCGGGGGGTGAGCTTGGAGGGTTGTGGCCCGGGCGGGGGTACCCCCGAACCTGGCTCACCGCGTCTCTCCCACGATCTCCGGGAGCTGTACTCACCCCCAACCCAAGCCGCCGGACGCGTCCCAGAGGAAGCTGAGCAGCATAAGGAAGAGAAGCCAGCGACCCATGGAGGCCGCCATGTTGGACGCGGGCCTCCGGTCACGTGGGCTCAACCCACGTTACTCTCCACCTCTGGAGGCTGCTGTCAGCTCGGACAGAATTGGTACCTTCCTTCATAGGGGTGTGGCGGCATCTCGTCCGGTAATTTGCTGTGCTTCGTAGGGGACGTGGCGTTGGGGTGGTGGCGGAACTTTTAATGTTGGTGTAATTTCAACCCTACAGAAACGGCAAGGTCAATAGAAAGAACTTTGTTATAACTTTTACTTATCTTTACCAATTGTTAATGTTTGACTCTTTTGCTTCAGTATTTGTACTTTATTCATATGCTTTTTTTTTTTCTTCCTGGACCATTTACAGCCAAGTTGCAGACATCTTGGTCCTTCCCCTCAATAAATCACTATGTATCTTCTCCAACAAGGATATATTTTAAAACTTTATTTACTTTCCATCACCATGTATCTCCTCTATGTCTTCTTTCTTACATAGTAACCACAGACCAATAAAATCAGGACATTTCATATTGGTAGAATTCTATGAACTAATCCACAGTTCATATTTGAATTTTGCCAACTGTCCTTATAATGTCCCATTTAAAAAGACACAAGAGGCCCAAAATAGAGTCACTTGTGCTAAGTCCCACATCACCAAATTGCAATTGCAGCCCCTCTCAGGAAGGTAATCTTAAACTGTCAGTCTGGATTTTCCTGGTCAGCACTACAGAGGCAATGTGTGTAGACAAAAAGTGGTTCTGATCACAAATTCTTAACTGGGCAGGTCATGGTGGGTAGTCATGCCCTAGGCATATAACGCCCCTAGGAAAAGGCTTATCTTTGCCTTAAGCAAGCCATGCCCACTATTTCTGTGCATGGTTAACACACGTTTGAAATTCCTTCTTTCAGCCCCCCCCTTCAAGAGAGCACAAATCTTAAGTATCCTATAATTTGATTGATCCGTGCCTTGCTTTCTCGAACCTTCATTTAATCTTCCTTGTGATCCCTCCTTAATCTCAAAAACATAAAAGAAACTGCAAACTGTTATTCTCTGAAGCATTTTCCTCAGTCTGTTGAGATCTTGCTTACAGGCATATTCTCTGTTTGGCTCAAATACATTACTATAAAAATTCTCTACAGGTTTGGACATTCTTATATTGACATCTGCCTGATAGACCCCTTTTGTCTCTTGAAGGAGGTGATCTTGCCTGAAATAATCCACACTTTCCCCTCTTCTGTCCATAAAAGCCTTTCATTTTGTACATCTCCTTGGATCTTATTTCTAATTGCTAGATGAGGTGCTGCCTGATTTCAGAATCATTTAATAAAACCAATTAGATCCTCAAATTTACATAGCTAAATTTTTTAACAGTCCTTTGTAGCTATTTTTCCCACACCCAGGATCCAATCTAGGAGTTGCATTTAATTATCATGTCTCTTTGGTCTCCTGAAATCTGAAACAGTTCCTCAGCCTTTCTTTGTCTTTAATGATGTTTTTGTAAAAATAAAAAATTATACTGATTATTAGAGAGAGAGGAAGAGAGAGGGATAGAGAGAAACATTGATGAGAGTGAATCATCGGTAGACTGCCTCCTGCATGCCCCCTACTGGGGATGGAGCCTGCAACCCAAGCATGTGCCCTGACCGGGAATTGTACTGGGGACCTCTTGGTTAATGGGTCGATGTTCAACCACTGAGCAACACTGTCAGAGGTATGAAATTTTTGGATTGATTTTAGAGAGAGAGAGAAAAGGAAAGAGAGACTGAGAGAAACATCGATTTGTTGTGTTCCACTTACTTATGCATTCATTGGTTGCTTCTTGTGTGTGCCCTGACTAGGGATTGAACCCTCAACTTGGCGTATTGGGATGATGCTCTAACCAACTGAGCTTGACATTTTGGAAGAGGACAGGCAGGTCAGCTGCATAATTTTCAGGGATCCTTGTTAAAATATTAAAACTTTCAACATGTCGAGAGCAGAGCGTGAAAGCTAGCGTGGAACTCCTCTGTGCACAGGCCCTGTGCACCTACACAAGTTGGAAGCCCACGAAACTGGCCTGTTATTTTGTAGGATGTACTTCAGGATTCTTTGGAGAGGATACTTCTTTTCAGGCCTCTGGCCCAGGGCAGTGTCCAGGGTTAGGTGGCACCTGTTGGTGCCAGTGCACCTAGGAGAGAGCAGAAGTCTGGTTGGCCTTTGGTGCCATGGGTACTCAGGGCCAGGTCCGGCCCTTTCTGTCCATGATCAGTACAATTAGTGCTTGAACTCAGGCCACGGTTTGAGCCACTACTCCTAAGAGCCACTCAGGGTCAGTGTACTGGGTTAGATAGTGTCCCCTCCAAATTCACATCCTTCCCCAAACCATAGAATGCGACCTTCTTTGGAAACAGGATCCTTGCAGATGTATAAAGTTAAGATAAGGTGATACTGGAGTAGGGTGGGTCCTAAGAACAGGCTGACCTGTGTCCTTATAAGAAAAGACACACACCTAGCGATACACAGAGGGAAGACAGCCATGTGAAGACAGGCAGAGGCTGGAGTGAGGCAGCTACAAGCCAAGGAACGCCCAGGCTTGCTGGCAACCACGGGAAACTAGGACAGAGGGACGCGACAGATTCTCCCGCAAGGCTTTGGAGGCCTGCTGACACCTGAATTTCTGAACTAACAGTCAGTGACCTCAAATGGGCCCCAAGGGCGTCTCTGAGGCCCGTGGCGGAACCAAAGTTAGTTCACCTCAGTTAACCACATTCAAAGCGACCGCTCCTCTTGGGGATTAAATTACCCCCCTGACGCACATATATCGATGTGGAAGGATTAGGTCTTTCTGTTCTTTATGTCCAGGCTGCCAAAAACCATCAGCAGACAAGCCAAGGCCTGCCGCCAGCTTCCGTGCCTCTGAAGTCCTCTTTTCCCTATGTCAACTCGGAGCTGGCAAGTGGCAGGCAGTCTCCGGGGAGTTCTGATCTTTTGTCTTCTCCCTGCTTTGATGTTTGTTACTCCTTTGCCAAGTTCTAAGCGCATAAGTGCCACAGAAATTCTCCATTCGAACTGAGCAGCCTGTTACAATGATTCAGTGAGGAGGCCATTAGATGGATGGGGTTCTAATGCCATGGCTGTCCGCAAAGTAAGCAAACCAAAACTTAAACCTGCAAATGCCTCAGGGTTACGAAATGGAAGTGCTATCATAAACAGCCAATCATAAACAGTTAGCTAAGCTTTAAGCTATAGCCAGTCAATTTCCTTTTGTTGCTTCCCCCCTTTCTCCATAGGAGTTTTCCAGGTTGGTGCTGACTGATTTGAATCGATTTTCACTTAAGTAAACTCTTACATTTTTAAATATGCCTCTGTTTATCTTTTAACAAGCCCAAATCCGCAGTTCTAATTGACTCATGGCGTTCTCCTTTGCGCACACCTGTTCTTCATTTGGAATGCCTTGGTCCCTTCTTAGCATCCTCATCCAAGTTCCACCATCATTTGAGGATTCAACCCATTGAGCTCCCCTATGTGTTAGATGCTGATGAAACAGACAGACTGGCCCTGCCCTCCTAAATTGTAGATTTAAAAAAAAAATGTTTTTATTGATTTCAGAGAGGGAGAGGGAGAGAGAGATAGAAATATCAAAAATGAGAGAGAATTATTGATCGGCTGCCTCCTGCATGGCCCCTCCTGGGGATAGAGCCCACAACCCAGGCATGTGCCCTGACCAGGAATCAAACCGTGACCTCCTGGTTCACGCTCAAACATTAAGCCATGCCTGGCCAGGCAGGATCTTAGATATTAATGGTGAAATAGACACTTAACAATGCAAGCATGGTGAGAGCTGGGAAGAAGGAAGGAGAGAGAACAGTGTCACTGGCAGGGAAGGCCTCTGTGAGCCCATTTAGATGGAGACATAAAGGACAGGAAAGGAGGGACAGTTGTGGTGAGATGAGGGCCAGAGCCTTGCAGGCAGAGGGCACTGCAGAGCCTGGAGGTGGGGCAGAGCAAGAGGAGGAGGATCAGGCAGCAAGGAGAGCAGAGCAAGAGGAGGGTTGAGGTGGGAGGGCCAGGCCAATGCCAGATCTCGCAGGGCTGGAGGCAAATAAGTTTGGATTTTAGCCCAAACAAAATAGAAAGCCACTGGAAGTTTAAAAAAACAACAACACACAATTTAATGAGGTATAATTTACATACCATAAGATAAGAAAGGTACAGAGATCTCTCAGCATCACCTCGGTGCACTTTTAGGACATTTTTACCACCCCTTCCCCACAAAGTTTTCTCGAGTGGTTTTATTTGTATTAAATGTTTGGAAAAAGCAAATTTGCAGGCAGAAAGCAGATTAGTGGTTGCCTGGAGCTGGGGCTGCGGTGTGATTGCTAACCGAAGGGAGGGTGTTAATCCTGAGGCTGACAGGGTGGCATTGAGGGTTTTGGACTCCTCCCTGACCCCTCAGCCCACGGGCTCCAGCCTCTGAGTTCCTATCCCAGTTCAGGGCTGGGCACACCTTTCCTGAAGAGGCCTCCTCTGTTGCTGTGGAGCTTTTACATGCAGGTAGCAGGCTTTCTGACTGAGCGTAGAATATAGCAAGTATCTGAGTTTACTCCACTTACCTAGAACATGAACAGCATTTATGCGTTGGTATTCGATTATGAATTGAGGGACAGAATAAAATGTTTAAGCCATGCACCCAGTCTTTCCCTACTATAAGCTCCACCTGCCTGATTGAAACTCTTTTCTAATGTCTCTCTCCCACCTTGACTGTCACATCCATGAGGGCAGAGAGCACTGCTTTCCTCCAGCACTTAGCACGTGCCTGGCACACAGTAGGCGCTTCACGATATTTCTTTTTTTTTAAAAAAAATATATTTTATTGATTTTTCACAGAGAGGAAGAGAGAGGGATAGAGAGTTAGAAACATCGATGATAGAGAAACATCGATCAGCTGCCTCCTGCACAACCCCCACTGGGGATGTGCCCACAACCAAGGTACATGCCCTTGACTGGAATCGAACCTGGGACCTTTCAGTCCGCAGACCAACGCTCTATCCACTGAGCCAAACCGGTTTTGGCTACTTCACGATATTTCTTGAATAAATGGATGGGAACAGGGTCATTGTGTTCTCAGCTGCATTTCCCATGCCCAGAGCACAGCTTGGCACACAGCAGGCTCTCCATCAGTATTTATTAAATGAATGGATAGGTATGACATCATTTGCTAGGTCTAATCGGTGACTGATGAAAACCCACAGGTGCTGTGAATGCTGGTTTTATAAGAAAACTCAGCTGACAGCCACTTGAGCTCATCTAACCCCAGACACTGTGCAGGGGGCTTAACCTGCACCATTTTATTGGATGCCTCCTGGATCCTAGTAGGTGGGTATTATTAAGTTGTCCTTTACACAGAAAAGGAAATGGAGGCACAGAGGGGCAGGCTCGGGCCCATGGTCACACAGCTGTGATGAGGCAGCTGGTTCTGAAGCATGAGCTCGTAGCCCTCTGCTCTCCTGCCTAGAAGCAGCTTCCTTCTCGGTGGGGATGCATGTTTGTTTTGGAGTCTGGAAAACCAAGGTTGCTTTTCATAAAACCTTTTTTTTCTTTAATAAATCTTTATTCAGATTATTACAGTTGTTCCTCTTTTTTATCCCCATAGCTCCCCTCCACCCGGTTCCCACCCCACCCCATGCCCTTACCCCCTCCACTGTCCTCATCCATAGGTGTATGATTTTTGTCCAGTCTCTTCCCACACCCCCACACCCCTTTCCCCCCGAGGATTGTCAGTCCACTTCCTTTCTATGCCCCTGATTCTATTATATTCACCAGTTTATTCTGTTCATCGGATTTTTTATTCACTTGATTTTTAGATTCACTTGTTGATAGATAAGTATTTGTTGTTCATAAATTTTCTTTATCTTTTTCTTCTTCTTCCTCTTCTTAAAGAATACCTTTCAGCATTTCATATAATACTGGTTTGGCGGTGATGAACTCCTTTAGCTTTATCTTATCTATGAAGCTTTTTATCTGACCTTCAATTCTGAATGATAGCTTTGCTCAGTAGAGTAATATTGGTTGTAGGTTCTTGCTATTCATCACTTTAAATATTTCTTGCCACTCCTGTCTGGCCTGCATAGTTTCTGTTGAGAAATCAGCTGACAATCGTATGGGTACTCCCTTGTAGGTAACTCTCTCTTCTTCTGGCACCCCATAATTCAGATGTTGGTATGCTTGAAGTTGTCCCAGAGGCTCCTTATACTATCTGCATATTTTTGGATTCTTTTTTCTTTTTCGGTTGGGTGTTTTTTGCTTCTTTGTATTTCAAATCTTTGACTTGATTCTTGCGATCCTCTAGTCTGCTGTTGGATCTCTATATATTATTCTTTATTTCAGTCAGTGTATGCTTAATTTCTAGTTGGTCCTTTTTCATATCCTCGAGGGTCTCACTAAATTTATCGGCGGTTTCTAGAAACTTCTTGAAAAACCTTATAACTGTGGTTTTTGAACTCTATATCCTCCATTTCTTTCATTTGTGATCTATTTCTTTGTCTCCACATTTTGGCTGCTTCCCTGAGTTGATAGAGTGGCTTTGTGTGCTAGGTGTCCTATAGGGCCCAGTGGCTCAGCCTCCCCAGTTACCTGAGTGTCCACTCTTGGTGCGCCCCTTTGTGGGCTGTGTGCACAGTCTTGTTGTAGTTAAGCCTTGATTGTTGTTGGTATCACTGGGAGGAATTGACCTCCAGGCCAATTGGCTGTGAGGATCAGCTGTGTCTGCGATGGAAGAACTTACGTGCTGGAGACACCCTTATGAGGCAAGAGTTGCTTCAGTGGGGCTTTGGTGCTTACTGAATCTGCCCCCTGAGTGTGTCCCTTTTGGATCTGAGGAGTTGTAATCTGGATGGTCCCACTCTGACCACTGGGTACACTGGCTCTTGGATCTCCAAGGAGGTGCTAATTTAGCCTCTGCCTGAGGCCACCCAGCAGGAGCTATGGAGAGATCTGCAGATTCTTCTTCTTTGTTTGGGTTTTGGAGGTGCCCAGATGAGGCCCAGCTGTGAAGTAATGCAAGCTGCTGTAGGGCGTTGGGCCTTCTTTTGGATGTTCTGGATCTCTCTGACTCAGCTGCAGTTTGTTAGGTAATTTTAGATTTCAAAGGACCAGGCCATTCATATGCAAAAGCCTCTGCGCACAGCTTGGGTAGGGCGGGGTCTCAGGGCGGAGCAAACAGCAATGGCTTCCCGTCAACCCTGCCCTAAGAGGCCCCCGGGTCTCAGTGTCCCTTGGTAATCGCTGCAAGCACCTCTGAGAGAAAGCTGCCCTCGAGTTTCGCCCGCTGCCAGATAGTCCAGTTTCTCCCTGTATGAGTCTGGGTCCCCAGAGTCTCACCTGGAACTGGAGTTCAGAGTAGTCAGGAGCTTGTGTCTCCCTCCCGAATGAAAAAGACAGCCGCGTACTCAGTTGCCAGCCCTTTCCACACACACATGCGCCTCCGTACCTCTGAACTTTACTTCCGCAGCTCCTCTGAGTCTCAGTGTGCTTTTCTCTTTCCTTCTAGTTGTAGAATTTCCACTCAGCCAGCCTTCCTGTGGTTCTGGATGATGTCCGTTTTGACTTTTAGTTGTAGTTTTGAAGTGGTTGTGCGAGGCAGCAATTTCAAGTGTTTACCTATGCCGCCATCTTGGTTTCTCCTCATAAAACCTTTTTAAGAATTATAAACTAAGATCATTTTCTTATGTTGTGTAGTGTTTTGTATCCATTCTATAAAGTGCTACGAGGGCCTTTACAATGTCCTAGAACCAGCTTCGAGGTTTTGAGAGGCAGGAGGTTCTGTTGTATGTGCTCCATGTCTTGTGGGGAGGTGACATTAGGAGCCCCGGCATTCTGCATGGAGTTGGGGGGCTGCCAGATGGCCAGATCAGACTCAATAATGCTCACAGCCCAAGGTCTCTTCCACTGGCTAAGACCTGAACATAATCCAAAGAGTCTGCCTCCCCCCCCCCCCCCCGCCCATTTAATTCCACCAGCATGTATTGAACACTTCTGTGTTCCAGGCAGTTCAGTAGGAGCTGGGCTCCTGAAGAGGAGCACGATATTGTCCATGCCCTAGTTTACAATTTGATGATAGAATCTGTTAAAGTAAAAAAAACCATTGAAACCTGTAAAGAATTTTTGTGAGTTTATTTGAGCCAAACTGTCGACATATGCCGGGAAACAGAACCTCAACGAATTGAGATAATGCTCCAGAGAATGGCGTGTTACATCTGTATTTATACATTGCAATCAAAGGAAGGGACCTAGGTGGGTTACATGAAATCCATTGGTGATAGACTAGAGAGGTGGGAGAAAGCAAAGCAGGGAAACCCCTGGGATTGGATAAAAAATAAAATGATAGACACATAGTTAGGTGGGTGCAGGAACAATTAACATGATAATGAAGGACTTTGTGGTATCTGTCCTGGCACCCAGCATATTAGGTTGTGCCCCAAGGGGTTCAGAAAAAGGGACGTTACAAGTTACCCAGACACTTCAAGGGTATGTTATTATAGATGCAAAAAGACAGATAGACTCAGTTAAGGTAAAGGTTGACCTTGTCAGTGAGGATACCGACCTAGGATGTAACTACCCACCATAACTGCTTTTAGTTAAAGTTTAATTTCAGACCATCCTTTGTGGTTACTTTAGGTCTCTGAGTTTGCAGACCGCCATGCAGGCCTTCCCTGAGCTTGTCAGATTAGCATGTGGCCCCTTTCTTCCACAAATCAGCACATACATAAATAAATGCCAGAATAAAATGACAAGTGACCTTCCAGTTGAATTTTAAAGGTAAAATAAAATTGTAACTGAGTTAGGGGCTGGGAGCAGAACGGGTAATCCAGATGGAAGAAAGGGAATAAGTTAAGTCCTGGGAAGTGCAGAGGGTGCCGGTGAAACGTTGCCTGATTCAGTCCCCTGACCAGCGGTGTGTGAGGGGGACATAGAGTCACTATTGCCGAGAGAGAAAACGGGGAAGAGTGGATGCTTGAGCTCACCTGGGCTCTCGCTAATTGTGATTTTCCTTTTCTTCTTCTCTCAGATCTGGTTCCCACAAACTGATTCACACTGAGGTGAGTCGACAGAGGAAGTCTTAACTCAGGAGAGTTTTCCCATTTTGCCTGAGGTGTCACTCCTCTTGAGAGTGACTTGTAGGCTCCGGTTTCTCCTAAAGGCATTCCCCTCGCCCCCCCCCCCCCCCCCCCGTTTGGTAACTAAGCCATCTAAAAAGAGTGGGTGTCAGGCCTGGGACTAATCCATCCACTTCAGGAAGGACGGGGAGGGGAGGCACGCCTCTCCCCAATCTGGCTGTGTGCCTGACTTGGTGAACTTTCGTTTTCGAGGCAATGTGAGGACCTGACGCACAACTTCCGAGCAATTTCAGGAAAGCTTCCAGGGACCGCGGCAAAGAGGAGTCGACAGAGGAGACTAACTCCTAAAGGAAAGATTTAGAAGAACTCCACCCCCTCCCCGGGTATTTTAATTCAGATCCTCAAAAATGACTAAATGGTCACATAAGGATGATCAGCAGTGATCAACTTTGTTTGTCTATTTTTTATATTTTAGAGAGAGTGGCAGGGAGAGAGATAGAGAGAAAGATCGATGTGAGAGAGAAACATCAATTGAGCCTGCAACCCAGGCATGTGCCCTGACTGGGAATTGAACCGGTGACGTTCTGGTGCCTGGGAGGACACTCATCCACCTGAGCCACACCAGCCAGGGCTATGATTTCCCACTGTGAAGCAAAGCAAGACGATGGACTCAGAGCCTTCCAGCCCAAGGACCAGGTTTTTAGCTGGTTTTTCTACCCATCTGATGCCAGCCTGAAATTGGCACCACAGACAGGGCCTGGCCCCATAATAAGGCTCTGGAAGGTCTTTCCTCAAACACTTGATTATTAGCTGACGTGTGGCTCTGCTCACAGGGAGGCAGAGCGTGGGGGGCAGAGCCACACGCTGGGATAAGAGAAATGTTGACCAGTCAGCTGCTCCTTCCCACGGCTTGGGGACAAGTCCCCACGTCACCTGACATCTCCATTGTTGTGGTAGCAGGTAATACTTACCTGGCACTTACTGTGTCACAGGCACCATTCTCAGCCCTCTGCAAACCTAACTCTCACAGCAGTGGGGCCAGAACTGAGGTAGGTGCACTAATTATCCCAACTGGTGAGGACACGGAGCCACAGAGACACTAAATGACCCTGCCCAGGGACACTGGGCCTTGCACTCAGGCAGCCAGGGCACAGAACACGCGGTTCCCATTGTGCCACACAGCCTTTGGTAAAATCACGTGACTGTGACAGGATGTGACCTGATGTCGCAGAGGTCTTTGCACAGGATGTAGAGATTTTATGTGCTGCCTTTCGTGCTCCTATCTCGAGTTCTAGGCCACGACTTAACTTATTTCTCAAGACCCTTATTTCTCCCAGGGGGAAGACGCAACCATTGACATCTGATAAAAATGCGTTAAGACTCAAGTTAACGGGTCTCTAGCATTTGTGTTGAGTGGGTTGAAGATTCAGAACACGGTCCTAGATGTTGTCCAAGAGGCTGAGAAAAAGGCTCAACTCCGCACTCAACTGCACTCTGAGTTTATTCACCTGCTGCCACACCTGGATCCATCCCGACCCCCTCCCCTGGTCCTGCGCCCTGAGGGGACAAAGCTGGGGTGCTTTGCTCTCAGCTGCCTCCTCAGGGTGTGGCCCAGGACTTCAGGAAGGAAGGACTAAAGACGTGGGCTTCATCTGGGGGCGGCAGGAACGGAGCCACCCGCGTTAGTGGCCGTTGGTGGTGCCAGTGTGGCTTGCCGCGGCTCTCCGTCTGCTGCGGGGTATTGTGCCAGGGCGTAGAGAAAGCCACCCAGGGCTGCCACGGCCGTGGCTGTGTTGTGGGAGGAGCAGCCATCTGGGGAGAGAGACAGAGTCCCCCCCATGAGTGCTGGGTGGGGCCACAGTTCCATCGGAGTGCTTTGCAGATACTCCCCAGCCAGCCTGGGGCCCACAGCGGGGTTGGGCACCCATCCACCTGCTGCTGTGAGCGTGTTGGCTGCTAATGGCTTCCTCCTCCAGAGAAATGTCTTCAGCCATCTGGGAGGTTATACGTCCCAATGACTTAGTAATACAGGGACCCAAAAGCCAGGCCCCTGTCTTGGGGTGTGACTCTGCTGTGCCATTCCTGCTCGAGCCCCTCCCATGGGATCGGACCTGAGGCCACATGCACCCTCGTCCAGCTCCTTCCTGTTTCCCCTGCTCTAAGGCCCTCTGAAACATTTAGCACCTCATTGCCCCATTTTACAGTCGGGGAAAACTGAGGCGCAGGTAGCAGAGCTGAGCTCCCAGCCCTGGCAATTCCACAGTTCATTTCTTGACCCCGACAGCCTCCCTCATTGCTGCCTCGGGCCTGCGGGTCCCATGTGATACCTGCCTGAAGCAGGAACTCCTTAGATATTCTTTAGTTCTCTGAACTCAAATGAACTCAAAGTGGGCCGCTCACCTTTAGTTTCTGGGAAGGTGAGAGGAGCGAAGACTTTACTCTCCTCTCACAAACTTGGAGAAGAGAAGAACCCCAGCCAGGCCCCTTGGAGGGAGGGAGAATGCAGATTTCAAGGAACCTAATGACTCACCCTGGCAGTCCACACTTACCCGTGGCCTACCGTACACCAAATTCCGTGGGGAGTGCTTTGCACAAGGATCTGATATTAACCCCAACAGCCCTATGAAGGACGCACTGTTTGGTCCCCATTTTACAGAGGAAATTGAGGCTCAGAGAGGTAGAGTGATCCCCACAGTGAATAAAGGCAGAAGCGGATTCAAACCCAGACAGCCTGCCTTCGGGTCCTGTGCTCCTGACCTCCACGGGTGTCCATCATGAAGGAAGGAGCACGTCGCTCCCGCCTGGGAAGTTTTCTAGGCTGCTGGTCAACCATCAGGGGCACAAGTTAGGGCCGGGGCTTCTGAATTTCTCCAGCTCTCAGTGTTTAGGAAGCAGCCAGCTCCCAGGGTATGCACAGCAGGCTCCCTACCACTCCCACAGGCAGCCCCTGCCCCCTTGTCAGGAAGGCTTAGCCAGGGCAGGGACCTGAGGAGTGGGTTTCCTGAGAGAGTCCCTTGCCCTGCCCAACCCCTGGGGCAGCTGTAAAATGGACCCATTGCATGTGTGATGCCACTCCCCGCTCTTGCCTACCTGCAGGTAGGTGACCAGGCCGTGGTGGGGTTGATGGTGAGATGCTTAGTTACTGAAATCATCCCCCAGCGTACGCTGGACATCTACTCTGAGCTGGCTAATCCACTTCCCTTCCTGGTTTTGCCTTGCAGTTACTTATTTTTTATTAACTAAAAGATTGAGCCCGTCCAGCATGGCTCAGTGGTTGAGCGTCAACCTATGAACCAGGAGGTCACGGTTCAATTCCCCGTCAGGGTACATGCCCGGATTGTGGGCTCAATCCCCAGCGTGGGGCGTGCAGGAGGCAGCCTATCAATGATCCACTCGCATCATTGATGTTTCTGTCTCTCCTTCTCTCTCTCTCCCTCTCTGAAATCAATAAAAATATATTTTGAAAAAATACAAAAAGATAAAAAGATTGAAATCAAGTCCTCACTTTATTCTTTCTCCCTCCCTCTCTACCTCTCTCCGCCCGCCCCTTTATTCCATGGTTATAGTTTGCCTTTCTTTCCTTTCCAATATAGTTATATCCTATTCTCAGTCTCCCTGAATGGGTGAGCTAACCACATAACTTACCACGTCAACCAGGACGCTTTGGGGAGGAAAGGGGGCACTATTCATAATGACACCAGAAAAACTGGTGTAAGCCAGGACATGGGGCCCCTGGGATTGTGCTGGTTACTCGCGTGTTGGCTCCCAGGTTCCCTCCCTACCTTTCATTTCTCCAAATCCCAGGGCACTGACCTCTTCACACTACACTTCCCAGGCTGCCTTGCCCACCAACAGCCGGAAAGTTCCCTACATTTGATTCCCTCTTGGGGAAGTTCACATGTGGATTCTGTTCTCCCGGTTAGACTTGGATGGAGAGGGGTTAACTCTGTGGTTTTCAGTATTACACGGAAACTTCGCTTTTCTGCTCCTTTCACTGAGACAGTATCTCTGGACTCACCATGTTCCAAGGGGAGGGCGTCAGGGACGCCTAGCCTCACCCTTCTCCACCTGAACACAAGTGCGCTTCGATCAGCCCCTTCGGGATGCTGGGCCTGCCTTCCACCGAGGGCCATCTGTGTGCTCCTTTCTGGACATCTCCGTTTCATGCCAAGAAGGTCCTTAGGGTACTTTTAGTACCTGTAAATAGCTTTTCTCGCCTCTTTACTCTTCTCGAAGAATGCTGTTGGTGTTGGATGACGTTAGAGAATTCCTCATCTTCAGTATCTGGGAGAAGAGCGAAAGATGAACTTCTCAAGATGGATTTTAAAACATTACTTGCTGAACAGCCTCCCCTTACAACACCTCAAGCCACTCAGCTCCCCTCTTGGATCTGGAGGCTCTTCCAAAAGTTCCCTGGAGCACCCGTCTGCAGACCATTCCGTGTGGCCTAAATTTGTCATCTACTGGTATTTCTCCAATTGTAGTCCCCAACCACCCACATCTGAATGGCCAGAGGAGCGCATTAAAAATGCAGGTTCAGTGGTTGAGCGTCCATCTATGAACCTGGAGGTCACGGTTCAATTCCCAGTCAGGGCACATGCCCGGGTTGTGGGCTTGATCCCCATCATCGGGGGTGTGCAGGAGGCAGCCTATCAATGATTCTCTCTCATCACTGATGTTTCGATCTCTCGCTCTCCCTCTCCCTTCCTCTCTGAAATCAATAAAAAATATTTTTTTAAAAATGCAGGTTCATGAAACTAATACAATGTTGTATGTCAACTGCAATTGAAAAATAAATTGGAAAAATTATTTTTAAAATGCAGGTTCCACAGCCCCAGCTCCACCTGCTGAATCTATAGGTCTGGGGCCTGAGAATCTTCATTTCCTGAACTCCTCTGTTTCAAAACCAGACTCTCTTATTTCAAAAGCGGTGCCTCTTTGAGCATCATAATAGTTTCATTTAGGACACCAGCATTGATTGGGAGCCTCCTCTGTACCCAGACAGCTCAGGGGGTTTCACATGTATTATACCTGCTCCTCACAGTTTAGAAAGGAATTATGCCCATTTATTTACAGACGGGGAAATTGAGGCTCAGAGAGGTAAAGCAACTTCCTCCAATGAGGACCAGCTTACCAGTATCACATAGCTGGAAAGGGATTGCATCCTCCACCCTTTGCTTCTATGTCACCCCTCCCAGCCATCTCCCCTGACCACTCCGCCTAAAGAACCTTCCATGATGTTCTTTTCTTTCTCAGCTTGTTTCTCATTCACAGCCCTTTCAGAACTCAAATTATTTCACTTATTGGTTTGTTTAGGTAGGATCTGCCTCATTTTCTCATTGCCCTAGTTGATCTGGAGCCTAGCACAGTGTCTGGCACACAGTAGGTGCTCAGGGAATACTCGTTGAAGGAATGCGTTTGTTAATGCAGGTGTAGGGGGCTAACATCTTTCAACACGACTGCCTCCTGTCCTGCACGGTTTTGGCTTCCCAAGTTCCGAGCCCATGTCCACTCGTGTGTGTGTGTGTGTGTGTGTGTGTGTGTGCGCGCATGTGGATGTTGTAGATCTCTCTTTGTGTCCTTAACACAACTGCACAACTGTGTCCCTTTCCCCACCTGGCACAGAACATGCTCCCAGCCAGGGCCGGAGGGCAGCTCACCAGGCCTCCCAAAGCATCCTTCCTGCGGCTTCTGCCAGCTGAGAATGGCCTCCAGCCACCGAAGCTTGTAGAAGTCGGAGAAGCCGCTGATTCCACAGAGCATGACTGGAAGCAAACACAGGGGACCCTCTGCAGCCCTGCCCCCACAGGTCCACCTCCTCCCACTCCCCAAGGCCACTGCAGTGCCATCTCCCTCCTCCCACCAGGGCCAGGCAGTGCCAGGAGGTGGGCGCTCAACGCAGTGGCCGGCAGGAGGCAGCCCTGAGGCTCTGCATTAGGAGCAGAGTCTCCCGGCCTGGGTCCTGCCTCCCACTTAGGGCCTTGTTCAAAGCGAGTCTAGAGTCAGGATCAGGAGAGGGATCTGGACACTGAAGCCAAGAAGCGGCCACCCAGGAACCTCTTTCGGCCTCATCGCTAAGGCTTTGACTAACTGTTGGCCAGGCAGTCCGTCCATCCAGAGCTCGGTCACTGGGTCAGCCTTTGGGGGCAGGAAGCAGTCAAAACAGTGGCAGATAAAACACAGGAGGCCCAGTTAAATTTGAGTTTCCAGTAAACAACAAATTAAAAATTTTAAGTATAAGTACAGCTCATGCAATGTTTGGGATACATTTATACTAAAAGTTATTCATTGTTTTTGTGAAGTTCAAATTTACCTGGGCATCCTGTACTTCTATTTGCTAACCCTGGCAGCCCTACTCTGTGTGCGTATGCCCGTTATCAGGGACACCCTGTTGCGCTGTCCCCAGAGAGGAATGCCCACTGTTTTCCATGAAGACGTCCCGGACGGGGTAGGCGTATCCGATGGCTTCGGCCCTCTGGTTCAGGTCCATCATGTTGGCGCAGAACAGGTCCATGTAGTGCTGGCTCTGGCGGAACAGCCCCCTCGTGCATCCCTTCTGCGGGGACAAAGGAGGTTGGTGGTACAGGTGACAGGTGTGCCATCTGTTTGGGGAAAAGACTTGTAGTTCTGAGATGGTCCTGAAGTAGCTACCTTTGGGTCAGGTCTTTCCCCTTTTCCCAGAATTTCTTTCCCACCCACACTCCCAGCCTGATGGAGGCTCAGTCACTGGGCTCAGAGAGATCTGGGTTTGAGCCCTCTGCCCCTTAGGAGCTGTGTGACCTTGGTCCTCCAAGTTAACCTTTCAGAGCCTCAAGGGTCTTCACAGGGAAAGGGCAATGCTGCTGGGAGCTGCAGGGGCGGGACGCTCACGCTTGGAGGGCGATATATACTAAAAAGTGCCGGACAGGATGCCCAGCACTAGGGGGCACCCTATAGCCACTGGCTGCTGTTAGGACATTCTGATTCCAGACGGGGCTGGTGGCTTCAGGGCTACTCAGAGGGTGGACCTCAGTTACTGAGAGGGGACAGGAGATGAGGTTGGCTTTAGAAACCTCTGTGGCAATGTCAGGGTAACTTTCTACCTGTCGAATCTAAGTCAAAATAATGTTCCTCATAATCTGTTTTTTTATTATATTTACAAAAATACTGGTCCGTGACGGTTTGCAAATAAATAATAATAAAAGAATCTGTTAAACAAAACCAGCAAGTCCCCTTTCAGATAAAATGTCTGGACAATTAATAACATTTTAAAAATAGAGATAATGAGCTCTACCTTTCTATATAAATGAAATATAGATGCTTTAAAATCATCGCTGTTATTATTTAGCAGAGTTTGAGCTCTTGGGCTTGGAAGAGCTTGGGTGCTGGAGAGGTGGGGCAGGGCTGAGTTGGTCTTGATTTCAGCTCCTGGAAGCAACTATCAATTCCAGTCTAAGTCCTTTTCCATTTGTTGGCATTCACTGAGTTCTTTCTGCTGCTTCTCTTTGACTGTTTTTATTTTTCTGATGCCCTACGATCCAGTTCAGCATGCAAAGCTCTCTGTCCAACAGAATCCCAAATCCACAGCCCCCCTGCCCCGCCCGCAGCCAGGTTGGTTAGATTGTATAGCTGGTGGATGGCAGGCTACTCTCACTTCTCCTTCCGGTTGTCCGAAACACAAGTCAAAAAACCTGCTTATTTTCCCAGTGTGTAGCATACAAGACCACATAGCCACGGGCCCCTTTTCATCAGCCTCCACCCCCTTGGGGCATGGCCAAGCCTACTCAGCACTCACCATTCTGGCCGCGAGGAAGAAGAGCAGCTGGTGGGACAGGCAGTAGCCTGAGCATCCAGGCTTGGTCATGAGGGTCCTGCAGAAGTCTGAGAGCCTGCAGGGCCGGCTGCTGTCTGTCCTGGGGGAGAGGCGGTTCCAGGCTGGTGAGGGTGTCCTAAAGGAAGTCCGAAGGCCTGGAGCCTTCCCTGGTCCCGATTGCCCCACTAGTTACTAGAGCCCTGTAGGTTCCAGGCACCCAGCTGGGCACAAGGGGCTGCTGGATAAGACACAGGTGTCTGTGTTTTGATTGGCTTATCGGTGTCCCTAGCAGAGGGAGGTGACCTGGAACAATGTTGGGTTGGAGGAGCCACTGGGACTGAAACTTCCCATTGCTCCATGGGAACTCTGAACCCAGACAGCTTGGGGTCTGAGCCCAGCATGCCCAGTCCCCCTCCAGGCCTGCCCCATAAAAGAGACGGGGCAAAAGGGGTGGGTCCCTCGCTGGCTGAGCACAGACCCTCGGTGAGCCCAGTTGTGGCCTGGCCCAAGCATCTCTTTGAAGGACGCTGAGAGGATGGGGGCCTGAACACCTGCTGCCCCTCTGCCCAATGGTGCCTGCGTCTAGGGCTGCCCTGGGGATATGCTCTGAAGCCAAGGCTCAGCAGGACGAAACGGGGGGCTCAACTAGGCTGGGGTCCCGCTCTCCAGACTTACAGCCTGGTGGGGACACAGAACCATGAAACAAATGTATATTGCATCTGTGGCTCCCGTGGTGTTAGGAGAAGCAGCCCATCATGGCAGGCCAGCACGCGCAGTGGGGTCAGGGAAGGTTCTGGAGCTGGTCCCCAACTGTGAGCAGTTACTTAGGCACAGGGGTGGGGAGGATGGGATGGGAGGAGGCCCCGTAGAGGCATGTTCTTGGCAAAGGGACAGGCTTCTAATGGGAGGGTGCCTCTCAGGGTGGACCAGAGGGGCCTGGGGACCTGCAAGGGTTGTAGGAGGTACGGCTTTGTCCTGAGAACAACAGGAAGCTTCAAGTGAGGTTTGTGACAAGATCCCTCTGGTGTGGGAGACCAGTCAGCAGGTGAGGGTGGGCCTGCAGCGGTGGTGGTGGCTGGACCAGGCTGGCAGTGTGGGTGGAGTGTGGCCAACTCACAGGTGCTGGGGGTGGGAGAGGGTGGTGTCAGGGTGGCTCTGGGGAAGCTGCTCCTGGTTTGGTATAAACCCCCGGGGACTTGGAGAGCTAGTGGGACAGGAGGACTGGGGGAGAGAGCACTTTTGGGTTTTCGGGAAGGGGGCAAGTATAGGGGGCTCACCCGGTTCCCAGCAGCTGCACCAGGCACAGGTCACTGTGTTCCTCTGAAAAGGAGTCCTGGATCTCGATCGTGGGGTACACCATGGAGGTGTTGGTGTGTGTCCAGACGTGTGGGAGCTTCCAAAATCCGGGCTGGACCGTTGGCTGGAACTCTGGCAGAGAGAAGGGGGTGGAGGGAGGGCCCCAGGCGCAGTGGGCCGTGCGGTGCTTAACCGCCCGGCAGCCCTGACCACATGGTGTCTGCTCAGGCTCTAAGCCTTGACCGCTGGTTGGGCATTGCGTTTGAAGCACTCAGGAGGCTCTTTTTCTAAGAAACAAACAAGCAACAACAAAAACAAACAAACACCATAAAAATAACTAGGACAATCTTGGGACTGGCTTTGGATAAATCCACGGCATCTGTGGAAGCTTGAGACAGATAAAAAGGGTTAGTTGGTTCCTTCAGTTCGGTGGGAAAGTGAAGCTCTTGCCACAGAAATACCCAGCCAAGGGGCTTCTCTAGGGTGACATGAGCTGGCAGGGTCTCAGGGACGAGGCCTGGGAGAGGGTGGAGGATCTCCACCGCAGTGGGAGGCCAGGGCTGGGCAGGGCTGGGCTGGGGTCACGGGCAGCAGGGCCTGGCAGGAGCTGTGGGCCTGGGAGACAGGGCCAGAGGAGCATGATGGGCTGGTTTTATAGCCCCTCAAACAGTCAGGCCAGGCTCATGGGATGTGGCCCTTCGTAGGGCAACTCCACGCTGACCAGGAGAAGGAACTCTTAGCTTTATAGGGCACAAGACAGATGCCAGCGAGATGCTAATATTTGCTGTGCAAAGGGCTGAATTAGCATTTAGATTCCGATCTCCCGTCCCCTCTGGTCTAGGATGAAGGTCCCCAAGCCTGGGCACAAGCTGAACAAACGAGAGGCGACATGTTCCCTACTTTCCGCCCCCTCTATGTGGGTGGGAGAGGGTGTCTCGATCTGAAGTCAAGGATGAACAGACAGTCCCCAGGGCCAGCCTGTGGCGCGCTGGGCCGACAGGACGACAGGACGCAGTGGTTACGAGCTGTCCTCAACCCTCCCTTTGTACCAGAGGTGCCGCACCAGGGTGTCTCAGTAATGTCCCCAGAGGCTGTGCTCCTGAAGAAATGGACTCCACCCCGTGCCATTACCTCTTAGGTACTGGGGGTCACTCAGCCTGAGGTAGGAAACGGATCTGTGGAGGAGAGGCTCCAGCTCCCGTGCCAGCTTCCCCACTCGCAGGCTCTGCGGCCGCAGCCGGGGGTCCTGGGCCCACTCCTCCTGAACACCTTTCAGCTGCACTGGGAGGGAACAGAGAGCGCGCATTCCACCATCTGACAAGCCGTGTGGGCAGGGAAAAGACCCTATGAGGTAATGCTTACTGAGTCTCTGCCTCCTCCAGCTACTGAGGGGAAACACTTTGCTGAGCTTACTGGGAATTAGGCCTGTGTGGGGCTGAGCTGGGCCACGGGGGTGGAGCCAGAGGTTGTAGGTGGCTGAGAGATCTGGAGGTGGGCCTGGCTTCAAATCCTGACTCGAATGCTTTTTTGTTGGGTGACCAGAGAGTCATTTAATTTCTCTCCACTTCACTTTCTTCATCTGTAAAATGGGAATAATGATAGTCCTTCCTTCTTGAAGGAGGGGGTTATAAGGATTAACTGACCTAATGCATGAGAGGACTTAGCATTGTCCATAGTGTAAAGTGAGGGCTTAATAAAGTTTAGCTATCCCTGTTAATTAGGGAGACAGGGTGGCTGTACAGGAGAGAAAGGTGAGGGAGGATTCAGATTGCAGGGCGAAGAACCACCATGTGCAGTTGAGCCAGTTGTACACCCGTGAGGACAACACAGGTCCCATCATGGGTTCGTGTCTGTGTTAAGACAGTTTTCCAGCAGATGGCAGTCAAGTGACTTGAGGAAGGGGTTGCTTTTTTTCTCCTTCTCACAAAGGTGCCCTCTGGGCTGACTAGCAATGGCCCCACAGGAGTGGGAGAGAAGGGTGGTGGCCAGAAAGAGAGGAGATGTCTATCCCAGAGCCCCTCCTCCCGCTGGGACCTGGTGGGCAGAAAGCTGCACTGACTACTTACACAGAGGACTGACCTGGGAGAGGGGCCAGCCAGAGCCCCAGGCTGACACCCAGTTGGCTCTCTGTCACGTAGAGTGGCCTGTGGGGAGGGACTTACCGCCACTCATTGTGTGTGTGTGGGGGGTGTCTCCCTGTTTGCCTTGGCCTGTTTCCAGTTCCTTCCTTGGGGATCTTATGTTTCTCAAAGCTGAACAAACACTTGGCTCTTTTCTCAGAGCCTCCTGGTGGCTTTGGCTGGAAGTGGGGGGTGCTGGGGCTGGGACCTACTGGGGGGTCCACGGTTTTGTCCATGGCCACCCTCTCATAAATACCCCTTCAGAAGGCACACTCCCTCTGCCTACCTTGTTCATGGCATATCAGGAGGGACTGTCAAGTGGATCATTTCTTCCCAGGAAAATAATACTTTCCATAATCTTTTCTCTTGTGGCCTTCGAATCCTCCCTGCTTCTAAAATATCTGATAACAGCAGGGCCCCCAGACACCCCAAAGAAGCAAGTCCCCCCTTTCCTAGTTATTAAGCCAGGGGCACAGAGCAGGCAGGTGACAGGCTGAGAACTGGTTTTCCTGGTGGCCAGTCCAGGGGAACGAGAGCACACCCACCTTCCAGCACCCGGAACCCCACCACGCCGTCCAGGTTGATTTCAGGCAGCCTCTTCTCCAAGAAGGAGGTGGCTCTCTCCAGTGCCGAGAGGATGAGGCTGGCAATGGTGGCCTTGCCCTCTGGGGTGTCCAGCGGTGGCAACGAGGAGGGTGACAGCGGCCGTGCCAGAAGCAAGAGCAGGAGCAGGAGCAGGAGTCCCAGGCTGGACATGGCTGGCTTCTGCTTGAGGCTTGTGGAGCGCTGCAGCCCAGGCCAGCCCGCCCCCACGCCCTCTTCCTGCCTCCTCCCCCTTCTCCCCCTGCAGAGCTGCAGACAAGTGGCTGGGCAGGGCTGACCCAGCAGCTGGGGTAGCCTGGGCAGAGGGCTCTGGAGGGACACCAGTGAGGCCAGGACTGGGTGTGGAGCCAACTGGCCAAAGGCTGGGGAGAGGAGCTCCCATCCTTTCATTCTCACCGGAGACTCCAGGCCCACAAGCTACATGTTTGATCTGGCAACTGCAATTACAGTGCAGAAATCCCCAAACACTGAAATGCAAAGCTGTCGTTTTTAAAAATACATTTGGAATAAACTCATCTGAGGGCACATCTGCCCCAAACTGACTGAGGATTCCTTGGAAGGGCACCTGTCTGGTAGCAACAGAATACAAGCCACAAAGACAAGCCACATGGTCACTTACAAATTTTCTAGTAGCCACATTAAAAAAAAAAAAAAAAGCTGAGAAGCAGGTGAAATGAATTTTAACAACCTATTTTATTTAATCCAGTAGTTCCAAAATATTACCTTTTCAACTTAATCAATATAAAAATGATTAAATTTTACATTTTTTTTAAAAAAAGAATTGTGTGGATGATGATGAACTCCAGGTCAGGGATTTTTTAACCCTTTGCACTCGGATGTCGAGTGTGACTCGACATGGTTAGCATTGGTAGCAGCTCGAGAAAAAAGCAAGCGAGTGCAAAGGGTTAAAATCCTCACCCGAGGATATTTTTTCTATTGATTTTTAGAGAGAGTAGGAAGGAGAGAGGAGGGGAAGAGAGAGAGAGAAAAAAACATTGATGTGAGAGAGACACATCGACTGGTTGCCTCTTGCATGTGCCCTAACAGAGGGTGGGGAGCAAACCCACAACACAGGTACATGCTCTTGACTGGGAATCAAAACTGCAACCCTTGGGACTGTGGGACAATGCTCTAACTACTGAGCAAACCAGCCAGGGCTACCTTCTTTTTAAAATATTATTTTTCTTGTATGAAGTCTTTGAAATCTGGGCGAGTGTTCATACTCAGGGCACACGTCAACTCGGCTAGCCACATTTCAAGAGCCAATAGCCCCATGTGCTTCTGTACTGGACGGTGAGGAGGCGAGGACGCAGAGCCCTCAGGTAGCTCACTCAATGTGAAAGAACGTGTTTCCCTGAGGAAATTTCAATTCCATGCTGTTCCCAAACCTTGCCTGACTGTCACGTGTATGCACGCCATATTACCTTTCCCAAACTAAAAAGATTCTGATTTCAGAAGCATACCTGGCCTCAAGGCTTCAGCTAAGAGACTACAGATCTGTAAAAATAATAAAAATACCAGCACACAAAAGTGCATCTGATGCTCCTGTGGGCTACAGCCTGCCCACAGGTCAGGGTTTCTCAACCTTTTAATTTCATTCTTGCCTTTCCCCACATCTCTGACTCCTGGCCTTTTTAGACATTTCCCCCTGAACATTTAAGAACTAGAGGCCCGATGCACGAAATTCATGCAAGAGTAGAGCCTTGCAGCCCTGGCTTCGTCCGGAAGGTCCTCCAGACGGTCGGTCGTTCTGCTGTTTGGCCGTTTGGTCGATTTGCATATTATGCTTTTATTATTATAGATAACAGATTTGCCCTGCTGGTGTGGCTCAGTGGTTGAGCGACGATATGATACCCAGTCAGGGCACATGCCCAGGTTGTGGGCTCGATCCCCAGTAAGAGGGGTGTACAGGGGGCAGCCGATTGATGATTCTCTCTCATCATTGATGTTTCTATGTCTCTCTCTCTGTCTTCCTCTCTGAAATAAAAAAAGATAAACAGATTTATTGAGATATAATTCATATACTATCAAATACAGGCAGTCTCTCTTTTTAAAAAATATATATTTTATTGATTTTTTACAAAGTGGGATAGAGAGCTAGAAACATCAATCAGCTGCCTCCTGCACACTCCCTACTGGGCACGTGCCCGCAATCAAGGTACATGCCCTTAACCGGAATCGAACCTGGGACCCTTGAGTCCGAAGGCCAACGCTATCTCCACTGAGCCAAACAGGTCAGGGCTAGGCAGTCTCTTTTAAAGTCTATTCACAAAGCTGTGCAACCACCACTGCTGTCTTTTTATTTTATTGTATTTTTTTTTACATTTTTAATTTCAGATAGGAAGGGAGAGACAAAAACATCAATGATGAGAGGGAATCATCGATTGGTCGCCTGCTGCACGCCCCCTACTGGGGATGGAGCCTGCAACTGGGCATGTGCCCCTGCCCACCACTACTGTCTTATTCTTGAATATTTTCATCACCCAAAAGGAAACCCCATACCCATTAGCAGTCACTTCCCACTCCTTCCACCCCCTCAGCCCTCCACCCCCTGGTGGCCACTGATCTACTTTCCATTTCTATAGGTTGGCCTATTCTGGACATTTTATAAAACAATCATACAATATGTGACTTTTTGTGTCTGACTTCCTTCATGTAGCACAACATTTTCTTTTTGGGCGGCAGTTTTATAACCTTATTTGACAATCAGCAGTTAGTTTTCATCCACATAAACTGTTTGCAGCTTTATGGAAGTGGTGACAGGTGTGTAGGTAACCAATGTATAGAACTTGTTTGGTCAATCTGCATCCTCATTACGTGCTATGGACAACCGCACGGGATATGGTATGGGACATTCCTTGTTCCTTTGGCCCAGACCACTTTGTTGAGCCTGGTGTCAATGTGCACTTCTGGAGCTCCCATCTCCTTCATGGCAGATTTCCGGATCTCTCTGAGTGTCTGAGGGGCATGCTTCTTGAAACCCACTCCATGGATGCGCTTGTGAACGTTGATGGTGTATTCTCTGGTCACTACCTCATTGATGGCCGAGTGGCCTCTTCTTCTCGCTACCCTGTTTTGAGGGAGCCATTATGCCGGGCCCACATTAGAAAGAAAGAGCTTGAGATATTGTCAGCATAACGTTTTCAAGGTTCATCTACGCCGCAGCATGAATCAATACTTCATTCCTTTTTTTGGTTGAATAGTATTCCATCGTGTGGATGAGTCACACTTCATCCACTCATTGTTGATGGACACTTGAGTTGTTTCCACCATCCTGCTATTGTGAATAATGCTGATATAAACACTCATTTACACATTTTTGTTTGAAACCTGTCTTCAATTCTCTTGGGTAGATACCTAGGATGCAATTGCTGGGTCATGTGGTATGTTTTATGTATAATTAGTGAGGAACTGTCAAACTATTTTCCCCAGTGGCTGCACCATTTTACATTTCCGCCAGCAATGTATGAGGGCTCTTCGTGCACACATTTTTGTGCGAACTCCAGTGAAATCTTAATACTATATATTTGTTTATGCACTGTATGCATCTAGGCTTTATACATAAAACAGTAGTTTTCCTTTGCTTCCCAAGAACCGTTTTTTGCCCTCTTGAGTGTGCCATTGAGAATGGAAGTTCCAGGTGAAGCTTGGTGCTGTCGTCACTTCTGTTAGTCCTTACAGAGACCTTGAAGTGGGAACTATTTTTTTATTTTATTTTATTTTATTTATTTTTTTATTTTTATTTATTTATTTATTTATTTTTTTAATGAATCTTTATTGTTCAGATTACAATTGTTTCTCCTTTTTCCCCCCATATCTCCCACCACCCAGTTCCCACCCCCCTCTGCCCTTACCTCCCCCCCACTGTCCTTATCCATAGGTGTATGATTTTTGTCCAGTCTCTTCCCATACCCCCCACACAGACACCCCTTTCCCCCTGAGAATTATCAATCCATTCCCATTCTATGCCTCTGATTCTATTAAGTTCACCAGTTTATTCTGTTCCTCAGATTTTTAATTCACTTGACTTTTAGATTCACTTGTTGATAGATATGTATTTGTTGTTCATAATTTTTATCTTTCTTCTTCTTTTTCCTCTTTTTAAAGAATACCTTTCAGCATTTCATATAATACTGGTTTGGTGGTTATGAACTCCTTTAGCTTTTTCTTATCTGTGAAGCTCTTTATCTGCCCTTCAATTCTGAATGATAGCTTTGCTGGGTAGAGTAGTCTTGGTTGTAGGTTCCTGCTATTCATCACTTTGAATATTTCTTGCCACTCCCGTCTGGCCTGCATGGTTTCTGTTGAGAAATTAGCTGATAATCGTATGGGAGCTCCCTTGTAGGTAACTAACTGCTTTTCTCTTGCTGCTTGTAAGATTCTCTCTTTGTCTTTTGCCCTTGGCATTTTAATTATGATGTGTCTTGGTGTGGTCCTCTTTGGATTCCTCTTGTTTGGGGTTCTGTGTGCTTCCTGGACTTGTAAGTCTATTTCTTTCATCAGGTGGGGGAAGTTTTCATTCATTATTTCTTCAAATAGGTTTTCAGCATCTTGCTCTCTCTCTTCTTCTGGCACCCCCATAATTCTGATGTTGGTTCGCTTGAAGTTGTCCCAGAGGCTTCTTACACTATCTTCAACTTTCTGAATTCTCTTCTCTTCATACTTCTCTGGAGCAGTGTCCTTAGCCTCTTTGTATTCCAAATCTTTGAGTTGATTCTTGCGATCCTCTAGTCTGCTGTTGGGTCTCTGTATAATATTTTTTATCTCAGTCAGTGTATGTTTAATTTCTAGTTGGTCCTTTTTCATATCTTCGAGGGTCTCATTGAATTTATCGGCCTTTTCCATGAAATTCTTGAAAAACCTTATAACCGTGGTTTTGAACTCTATGTCCAGTCGCTTGTTCTCCTCCATTTCTTTGGTTTGTGATCTGTTTCCTTGCCTCCTCATTTCGCTGCTTCCCTGAATTGGTAGGGTAGCTTTGTGTACTAGATGTCCTATTGGTTCAATGGGTCAGCCTCTCAGTTACTTGAGGTGGACACTCTTGGTGTACCCTTGTGTACTGTGTGCCCCCCAGCAGGAGCTACAGCAAGAACTAGTTTTCTCCTCCTTTGCTTGGGCGGTTTTGGAGCAGTCTGACTGGAGCTGCAGTTTATTTGGTTAAGCTGCCACAGAACAGGCCATTTATATGCAAAAGCCGCTGTGTGGAGCCTGGGCAGGTTTGTAGAATGTGCGGGGCGGGCCTCAGGGCGGGGCGGGATCTCAGGGCGTCCCTAGGCTGGGGCGTGGCCAACGGCAATGGCTGGCGTCAGCCGTCTCTGCCTTTCCACGTTTCCAAGTCCCTGCGCCCCGCGTTCCAGCGCAGTAAAACAATGATTGCTGGGCGCACCTCTGCAAAAAAGTCACTCTCACTTTCTGACCCGATGGCCGAGAGTCCAGCTTTTCCCCGTAGGTGTCTGGGTCCCCCGCGAGTCCCCAGAAACTGGGTTTCAGAGTGATCGGGAGCTTGTCTCCCTGCGGGTTGAAGAAAAACCGCGCGCCCAGTCGCCCGCCGCCAGCCTGATTCGCGCGCCTCCGTACCTCAGCTTTTCAGCGTTTGTGCTCCTTTCTCTCCTTAGTTGTAAATCTTCCACTCAGCCAGCTTTCCCGTGGTTCTGGGTGGTAGACGTTTTGTCTTTTAGTTGTATTTTTGAAATTGTTGTTCGAGGCAGCAGATTAGTTGTTTAACCATGCCGCCATCTTGGTTCCTCCCCCGGGGAACTATTCTTATTCCCTTTTAAAACATTTGGCTCTGAGGGGGGTAAGTGACTTACTGTGACCCACAGTCTCATACCTAGTATCAGGTGTTTCTTTCATGCCAGTTCCTGAGTCGACAACTTGGCATCAGGAAATCCTGCCAGGGTTCACCTCCGGTCTCTGGAAGGGGAAACAATACCCTCCTGACCTTTGGAAGGACTGAATCTCATGTGTGAATATCAATGGGACAAGGAGGGTAAGCAGGGCTGGCTGGCGAGGCACCCTACTCCTCTCTCCCTAGAGAAATGTTCTCAACTTCTTTTCCAATTGGGGTTTCATCTTCCATAGAGAGGCATTTACTCTCAGTTTGGTCCTCCTCCTTTTAGATCAGGGTTGGGGAACCTTTTTTCTGCCAACGGCCATTTGGATATTTATAATGTCACTCGCCTAATATAAATTTGTGTTGTTATGAAAAAAAAAAGCTCCTAGATTTGTTGACCTTCAAGTCGCATCTGCAGTTGCCTTGGCAGGGCCAGACCAAATGATTTCCAGGGCCTTATACGGCCTCCGGGCCGGACATTCCCCACCCGTCTTAGATCATCAGAGTAAGAGGGGCTCTCTGAGATGTGAAGTTCCCTCCCTTAATTTACAGGTCAGGAAAGCTAATTGATCTAAAGTAACTTGCTCAAGATCAAAGAACCCATGAGGCTGAGGTCCCCAGATCCCAGCCCCACTCCACCACAGAGGGTGGACAGAATGGGCAGGGCACATGCAACTAAAGGCAGGAGCTTCACTGGTAAATGAGGGAATGAGGCTGCCCACGGAGTCTGCCCACCCCTCCCATCTGTACGCATTTACTCGCCCTTCCTTCCCCTCTCAGATCAGGTTTCAAGCCCTGCCTTTGCCACATATTCATTATGGTGTGACCTTCAGTGTCCTTATATGTAAAAAGGGGAATCATAGGGCTATTGTGAGAACCAAATAAGAAATGTGCTAAGTCATGAGCTAGGGTCACCGGGGAAGCACATCAGCGCGTGCTGCACTGTCCAGGGGGCACGAACCTGCCCAGGCTCTCATCCCGGGAGGAGGTTTCTTTATGGAATGCGTAACTGGGTGAGGCAGGTCTGAAGGTGAGTGGCGACTGTGCTGGGTGCTCTGCAGGTTCTGGGGCAGCTCCCAAGGTAGGGGCACTGGGGGTGGCTTCACCAACATGTTCTCGATGTTCCTCAGCGAGGGGACCCCTTTCAAAGTCAAAAGGCTGTCACATGGACACACACTAAACTCTTCGGTGTGACTATTTTGGGTGGTGACTTTGGAGGGTCAGGGGGGAAATTTTCCCTCAATACTATGGATACTTAAAATCATTATGGCTTTTACTTTCTTCTTTGTCCTTTTCTCTTTATATTTTAAATGTTTTATTCAAGTACAACACATATCCTGAAAAACGAATAAGTGTGATGTTGGATGAATTTTCCCAAGTGGAACACACTACATTAGGAGCACCCAGACCAAGAAACAGAACATGATTGCCCCACACCCCACCTTCTTATTGACCCCTTCCCACTCACTTCCTGACTCTCCAAAGAGGTCATTCCCCTGACTTCTGACAGCAAAGACTATTTTTTTTTTTAGATACTTGAAATACAATTTAATTCTGATTCTAAACGAAAATGAATGGGAATGACAGTAATATACAAGGCTTTGCCACTGAATATTGTGATGTGACTGCAGCACTTTTATATTTGAAGCTCAGTAAGGAAACAACTGCATTCCAACAGCTAAATGTGCAGGTCCAAAAAATGAAAGTATTTTTAAACTGCCACATTCATTCCGAAGCCCATTCATCTCCTTCAGCATCCTAAAGGTCAAGCATAGGCTCCGCTTAGCTCCATAATAAAGGGGCAAACTCTGACATCACAGGACAGGTGACTATAAAACTAGACTCCTGACATTGGGCTCCAGCTTCCCTTCCTCCCAGGTCATCCTCCTCCTCCGGGAGAGCAGTGGTCTGGGCAACCTCCGGGTCATGCTCATAATGTGCTGCCAGCGCTGGGTCCCCGACAACCTCTGGTGGGGCAAGAGCAGGCATGGCGGCAAACTCCCAGTTCGGTTCTCCAATTAGTTTTCTAGCAAGCCAGAGGAAGGGCTTTTCAAAGTGGTAGTTACTTTGAGCAGAAATACCATAGTACAGAAGTTCTTCTTTTGGTGGAAGACAACTGATTTTGCCTTAACTTTCCTAGGCTTAATAGCCACTTTGTAGCCACACAACATGATGGGGATGTTTTCACACACACTTGTACCAGATCTCTATGCCAGTTAGGCACCTTCTTTTAAGTAACTCTCGAAGTTATATCAGACATTATAATTGCACCCTGGGCTTGGATGTAATAGCTGTCTCAGTCCGCTGAACTTCTCCTGGCCCCGAGTACCCCACACATGGAACTTAATAGGCCCTCTGTTGGTGTGAAACAGGAGGGGATGGACTTCAACACCCAAGGTGGCTACATCTCAAACTCACCAGATGAGTTTCACCAATGGAGTTTTCCCAGTCCCATCATCACCAACCAACACAAGTTACAACGGAACCTGGGGTTCTCCTTGGGAAATCATCATGATGTTACTTTCAGAAGAATCTCCGGCGAGTCTGACTGAAAGCTAAAAGATTAATTCTCATTTTATATAAATGGAACCGGTTAGCATTTACTCTTTGGCGTCTGGCCTCTTTTCTCAATATTATGTTTAGAGATTCATCCAAATTGTTGTCTTCCAACTTTTGAAATAAAATGTTCCTAGATCCCCACATGGTAAAAACTTTACCTTCATTCAACTAATTCTTGGATCTCAGGGACTCTTCGTGGGCGCCGCGGGCCGCCTCTTAGGGAACCACGCCCTCCCGGGCCTTCTCTCCGCCCACCTTGGGGGCTCGCGGTACGGCTGCGCACAGCACGCCCGCCGGAGGGAGCGCGGTCACGTGACTGCGGCCGTTCGGCCAAGATGGCTGCCTCCTGCGTGGCTGTGCTAACGCTGTCCCTATTGTTGCCGCCGCTGCTGCTGATCGCGTGGAAGCGCTGGCGGCGGGGGCGCACGGCCCGGCACGCGGTCGTCGTGGTGCTGGGCGACGTGGGCCGCAGCCCCCGAATGCAGTACCACGCGCTGTCATTGGCCAAGTGTGGTTTCTCCGTGACCCTCCTGGGGTTCTGCAGTGAGTGCCGGGGATCTGGGAAGGAGGCAGCTCTCTCAGCTTGATCACCTCAGAGGGGCCGGAGCGAGGATGCTCCTTTTCTCTCTCCTCCCTTGGGCAGCTCTCCGAGATGGACGAGCCCACTATTGTCCTGGACAGCTGTTGCCAGGTTTCTGCTCAGGCTCTGCTGGGTGGGTCTGCATGAACAGTCTAATCGAGCTGTAAACGAGCGCCTGCCATATGCCAGGACAGTGCTAAGCTAAATGAACTCATTGCACAGTTCTCACTTAATCCTCCTCGTTAGTGGAAAGACGGACTGGAACCCAGGTGCGTGTGACCCCAGAGCCAGTATTGGTAACCGCATCTCTGCGGCTACTCTTGTCAGGCTGCGTCTGAGGAGACAGGCAGCTTGTCTCCTCAGCATTCCTCTTTGCAGAGCTCTGCAGACAAATGTTTTTCATTTGCACAGCATGTCCACTTTTCCCCTCAATGTGCAGCGTCACGCGTGTCTGTTCCTCCATCCTCCTCCATGTTGACATCTTTAAAGGGCAGCTCATTCTATATCAGTGCAAAGCAGTAATAAGAGCACTGGTTGCCTTTGGTCTCTGTTTAGAGTCTGCTCTCCGAGGGTGAGGGGCTGGAGTGGGACTTCATAGGAGCCTCACTGTGATGGGATAATTCCACCATCCAGGGAATCTAGATCAGTTTGAGGGGCTACTATGTGCCAAGTATTGTGTTGCCTTAAGGTGAATAAGATTCGGGCCCTTCCTCTGTGGGCAGTCTAGTGGAATCTGGACAAGAATTGGCCTCATTCTCTCTTCTGGCAATTGAGGAACAGTGAATTGTTTGGAAAAGTCCTATTTTCCAAGATACTCTCCGCTATTTTGCCTGAGCTGGCAAAATAGATTTTAAATTCGATTGTCCTGTCTGGTTCATTAAAGGGAACATTCTTTTCAGACTCCAAACCCCACGATGAGCTCTTGCAGAGTGACAGAATTCGGATTGTGCCTTTGACAGAACTTCAGAGACTTGCAGGTAGGGTGCAGCCCACTCCAGATTTCTCTGACTCTGTGTGTGTGTGTGTGTCTGTGTGTGTGGCGCGGGTGGGGTGGTGGTGTCTAAATTGCCAAGAACTCCTGTGGTAGTGACAGCTATTTTCTGACTTGCAGTTGGGCCACACATTCTTCAGTATGGAGTCAAAGTTGTATTTCAGGCGGTGCACTTGCTGTGGAAGTTGATGTGCAGTGAGCCAGCAGCCTACATCTTTCTCCAGGTATATGTCAGCCCTGCTTCTTTCTGTGAGAATCACTGTTAACAGTTCTCCTTACTTTCCAGCCTTTAAAAATGCACAGGTTGGTAAATAAATTGCATGTCTGTGTGTATAAAATTTTAAGAATATGAATAGGAGACTAGAGTATGTGTCCATTGTATTTATGGTACCCATCCAGTTTATTTTTGTATTAGAGGCCCGGTGCATGAAATTCGTGCACTGGGTTGGGGGTGTCCCTCAGCCTGGCCTGTGACCTCTTGCAGTGTGGGAGCCCTTGGGGGATGTCCAACTGATGGCTTAAGGGAGTGGGCCTAAGCCATCAGTCAGACATCCTTAGCACTGCCACGGAGGCAGGAGAGGCTCCCGTCACTGCCGCTGCACTCACCAGCCATGAGCCCAGCTTCTGGCTGAGCGGTGCTCCCCCTGTGGGAATGCACTGACCACCAGGGTGCAGCTCCTGCATTGAGTGCCTGCCCTCTGGTGGTCAGTGAGTGTCATAGGGACCGGTAGTTCTGCCTTTTGGTCGATTTGCATATTAGCCTTATTTTATATAGGATGGTCGATTTGCATATTAGCCTTTTATTATATAGGATGTCATTACAGAAAAGGCTTATATTGTACTTATTACACATCTAAGTGTTTTACATGTATTAACCCTTTGCACTCGCTTGCTTTTTTCTCGATTCCTTTATTCTACTTGGGATTTAATTTTTTAAATACCCCAGATTTTACAAAGCGCGGCAGTAGAATAAGAAACTGGAGTTTCTTTTCATACAAACTTATTTATTTGGATTTTTTTATATTTCAAATTATTGATACATTCAAAGAGTAATTTTAATCTCTATAATTTTTCATGGTGTGATATCTTTTGAAACATTCACCCACATGAAGACCTGGTTTACATTTACATGTTTCGCAAATATAAATCGTCTCTCTTCTTCCTCCTTTGATTTTTCTGTTAGAACAAACAACACAATCTTTGTGTTTTTTGTTAGGGTGAGGTGTGATTATATGGAGCTTTCCATCTAAACGTTGCTCTAAGTTAGTGGATAATAATCTACCCCTGGAAGTTAGTGTACTGGTCTAACCTTTTTCACATGACTGATGTGTCTTAGAAACAAATAGCCTTTGAAGATGCCATTGGTGAAGCTTATGTGGTGGCATCAGTTGAGACGGCATTTACATTTTACTTGTCCTTTCATGCTAATGAAAACAAGAAAAGCTACTGGAAAAATAGACAAAAATCCTCCTTCCCCCCCGCGGTGAAAGTACGTGTCGAGTGTGGCTCGACATACGAGCTGCTACCGATGCTAACCGTGTCGAGTCACACTCGACATACGAGTGCAAAAGGTTAACTCATTTAATCACTGACAACAATTCTAAGAAATAGGTTCTTATATTACATTTTAGAGATGAGGAGACCTAGATCCAGAGAAGTTCAGTAAGTAGCCCATTGTTACACAGCTAGAAAGTGCTGGAGGCAGAATTTTTTGTTTTGTCAATCTTCACCCAAGGGTATTTTTTCTATTAAGTTTTGGAGAGAGTGGAAGGGGGGGAGAGAGAGAGAGAGAAAGAAACAGCGATTGGTTGCCTCCCACATGGGCCCTGACCTGGGGCTGGGGATTGAGCCTGCATCAGAGGTATGTGCCCTTGACTGGAATCGAACCTGTGACCCTTCAGTCTGTGGGTTGATGCTCTATCCACTGAACCAGACCGACTAGGACTAGAGGCAGAATTTGAACTAGGTAGTCAGTCTGGCTCTGGAGTTATGCTCTTAACCTCTTCCCTTCACTTTTTAGCATATAGAAACCTTTGTTATTTAAAAAAAAATTTAAAAATTGATTTTAGAGAGAAAGGAAGGGAGAGGGATAGAAACACCAATGAGAGAGAAACATCAACATCAATCGGCTGCCTCCTACACGCCCCCCTGCTGGGGATTGAGCCCACAACCTAGACATGTGCCTAGACCAGGAATCGAACCGGTGACCTCCTGGTGCACAGGTCAACACTCAACCACTGAGCCATACCGGCTGGGTAGAAGCACCTTCATTTACTTGGCTGATGTACCCTGATTATTTATTTAGTTTTATTTTATGGTAAAAGAGTATCAATGAATATATGTTTTTTGCACGAGTCTGATCTCTTTCTTGGGATAAATTCATAGGAGTGGAAGTGCTTGGTCAAAACTGATGCACTTTAAAATGCTGTGGTGTGCTACTGGATAGTCCTAGAGTAAGGCTGGGCCAATTTATCCCTCACCCAAGGGGATGCCTCTTCCCCCACACAATTTCCACCTAACTAAATGTACTTCCTTGATTCGATGACCTTGGACTTTTCAGGTTGGTCAGTTTGTTTCTTTTATGACTTTTTATACCTTTTTTTAGTGAAGAAGAGGGTCTTCTGGCTATCGATCATGTACGTTGCACTCAGTTTATTGTCAATGATGGTCTGCTTTCCTCCTCTTCATCCAAGTCTCTCTTTTTCCCAGAACCCCCCCGGCTTGCCTGCCATAGCTGTCTGCTGGTTTGTGGCCTGCCTCTGTGGGACCAAGCTCGTCATCGACTGGCACAACTATGGCTACTCCATTATGGGTCTGGTACATGGCCCCAGCCACTTCCTCGTTCTGCTGGCCAAGTGGTGAGGGTCTGGAAGGATGGTGCAGATACCTTCCCTAAACTGTGGTAGGAAGAAGGGCCTGGGTGGAGACTCAGTGAAGCTGCTTCCCTGTATACTCTGTGGGTAAGGGCTAGGCTGGGGAATTGGGCGGATGCTGGTTAAAAGTGATGGAAACAGGCCTAAGCAAAGGACAGCATTTGATGGCTCACAAAACAGAAAAGTCCAGAGAAATGGCTGACTTGAACTCAAAAAGGGTGTTATCAGGACCCCTTTCATCTCTCTTTCCACACTCCCTCTGGAAGGTATTTCTCAGGTTCTGGGAGCTCCCCTTGCTGTCAACCGCACCCTGTCAGGCTCTGCAGAGAGTGAGCCTCTGATTGGCACCTGCCATCCTGTGACCTCCCACTGAGGCCAGGAGCTGTAGCACCCCATTGCCTAAGGCTTGGCGCAAGTGCTCCACTGGGAGAGCTGGGATCCCAGGTGTGCCCAGACCAGATTCCCAAATAAAAACGGGCTGCTGCCGGAAGACAGGGACACAGGCCACAGTTTGCTGTGGCTGATGAGAGGGAAGAAGGGCCTGTGGTAGCAGGTTTGACCAGGGGCAGGAAGAGTTGGTCTGTTCTGAGCCCCAGTATACAACTCCTGCCTCAGTGGGGACTTGCAGCCTCCCCTGATGGGTCAGTCTTTGATGGTGGTAACAGCAGTGGCGGCAGCAGTAATTATTGAGCACTTGCTGCATGCCAGGCTCAGTCCAAGTCCTTTATCCCATTCAGACTACACTGACCCCCTTTTACAGGCTGGGAAATCAAGGCTGAGAACCATTATGTCTCTTGTCTCACAGCTAACAAGTGTGTGGACCAAAATTCAGGTCCAGGCTGTCCAATTACAGAGCTCTCTACATCCTGTGTTAGCAACAAGCCCTGATACACTAACAGCACCTGAGTCTCATTCCCCCTTTCCGGTTCTCTTTCAGTTCTGCCCTATCATCAAGTTGCAAGCTTCCTCTTGGAGCAAATCTGTTGTTAACGCCTCTCTATCATTTGCTAAACTCCTCTGTAACACATGGGGAGCATCCTCAGCCCCACAGCTTTTGTAGGGAAGAGTGCAGGGTAGCTAAAATTTAATAACAGGGACTTTATTGTATTTCTTCTTATGGCAAGAGAGACTGGGTTTTCCCTTCGGCAGCATATATTGTTTCCTTTGAAAGTAATTGTATTTAAGCTGAAAAGCGATATGATGTAAAGAAAGATGTGAAGGAAATAATAGCACAGGTGGAACTCAGTACAAATTCTGGGAAGTTACCTTGCCAGTGACCCGATTTGGGAGACCCCAGCTCTGCAGCCTCTTCTGTATGGGAAGGTTTCCAATCACATGGTGGTTATGGTCGTGGGGCCTGGCCAGGGCTCCGGGCTGAGCATCACTGTGTCTTTTCAGGTATGAGAAGCTTTGCGGACGCCTCTCCCACCTGAACCTGTGTGTGACCAGTGAGATGCGGGAAGACCTGGCAGAGAACTGGGGCATCAAGTAGGGACTTGGGGTGGGGCAAGGGGCCCCAGCTCAGTTGGTCCCAGCTGCAGTGCCTGCTGTGTCATGTTGGCAAGGCATCTGGAAATATCTAGGGGCCTGGGAGATGGTTATTGTCTTGGGAAGCTGAGGGAAGAAGAGTGAGGGAGGAGGAGGTTGGAGTTTCTTTCCCAGCCAGCCAGATGGTCCAGGCAGTTTTCAAATATATATATATATATATATTCATATTCATATACATATGCACACACACACACACTAGAGGCCTGGAGCATGAAAATTCATGCACTGGAGGGGGCTCCCTCAGCCCGGCCTAACTCTTCTCACAGTCCGGGAGCCCTCAGGGGCAGGAGGCAACCCGGCGATCAGGGGAAGGCGACGCCCCCATCATACCTCTACTGCTGCCACTGCCTGCAGCGCAAGCCTTGGCCGGCCCTGGTTACCTGAGCCTTGGGTGGCCCTGGGCGGCTGGGCAGCTGCCATCCAAGGCTTGCCTGTGCCTCAGGCCAGCTCTGGGTGGCTGGGGGGCTGAGAGGACTGGGGGACTCCAGAGGCAGTCCTGTTGCCCTGGCGGGGCTGAGGGTACTGGGCGCTGCCATCTTGTGGCTGTGGGCGCCGCCATCTTTGAGGGCGTGTCAGTCAATTAGCATATCCCCTCCTTATTGGCTGTGGGTGCTGCCATCTTTGAGGGCGGGACAGTCAATTAGCATATTCCCTCCTTATTGGCTGTGGGCACCACCATCTTTGTGATGGCATGAGGGTCAGTTAGCATATTCCCTCTTTATTAGATAGGATATCGGTTGATTGATTTCAGAGAGGAAAAAAGAGGGAGAGATAGAAACATCAGTGATGAGAGAGAATCATTGATTGGCTGCCTCCTGCATGTTCCCCACTGGGGATCAAGCCTGCAACCCAGGCATATGCTGGGAATCGAACTGTGACCTCTGGTTCATAGGTTGATGCTCAATTGCTGAGCCCACCAGCTGGACTGGCCCAGGCAGTTTTGTTAGAACTTCTCTTTCTGATGCCCCAAGTAATTCATAGCTTGTTGACTCCTAGAACCTCCCACTGATCTCTTGACTCCTAGAGCCTCCCACTGATCTCTTTGCAGAGCTGTGACTGTCTACGACAAGCCAGCATCTTTCTTTAAAGAGACACCCTTGGACCTGCAACACCGGCTCTTTATGAAGCTGGGCCGCACCTACTCTGCACTCAGGGCCAGGTAGGTCTCCTGTCTTCCATCTTCTCTTGTGTTCACTGCTGTCCTGGCTTCTCCCCCGTCTCTTTGCTGCAGACTTGGGAATCCACTAAATCCATGGGTTGGCTAACTATGGCTCCAGGCCCACTGCCGGTTCATAAATAAAGTTTTATTGGAATGCAGCACATTCATTCATTTATGCATTGTCCACGGCTGCTTTCACACTACAACAAGGGACCTGTTACAAAAGAGATCAAATAAAAGCTTGAAGTGTTTATTCTCTGGCCATTTAAGGAAATATTCGTCCTGCTCAAGGCTGTGGGCATCTTACCCTCCTGCCTGCAGGTTTCTGACCCCATGGCAGCGTCTGTGGACCTGTGTGATCTGTGGGGTGTCTCCCAGGGCTCAGGAAAGGCCCTTTGAGCAGCAGTTCACACACCAGTTGTTCACTCCTTTCAGTAACCTGGGAGCCAGGTGGGAGGTCACAGCATCTTCATCCTAAGTTGAGGGAATGATAAGAACAGGAAGCTGGTGAAGGCTGGGGCTGAGTTGGTCTTGTCTGCTGTTGTGACCTCAGCACCTAGCAACAAGTAAATATTGATACAGAAAGCAAGGCACATGTCTGTGCCCCGGCCTAGGGTTGTAGGGTTGGCTCGGTGTCTCTGACATGGCCATACCCTGACCTTCGGGAGCTTCTGGGCCTTCTCTGGTAGGAGATGGCCATCCTGGGGCCTGTGGGCCTGCTCTGTGGCATCTTACAGGCTCTGTCTCTGCTCCTTCAGCTCAGATCCCTTGGACCCAGCCACGGAGAGGTCGGCTTTCACGGAGCGGGATGCTAACAGCGGGATGGTGACACGTCTTCGTGGGCGGCCGGCCCTGTTGGTCAGCAGCACGAGCTGGACAGGTCTCAGGATCCCCCGGTGCACTTGGGGTCTTGTACGAGCACCTGTCTGAGCTGGCATTCTCCTTTCTGCCAGGCCTGTACCCCCCCACATATATTTGGGGTGCTCTGAGGCCCTAATGAGAAAGGGGAGGGCATTGAGCTGGGTGGGATGGGCGCCAGGGGAAACATTTAGAAACCAGTGTGATTCTGTCTCTCTCTTCTTGTAGAGGATGAAGACTTCTCCATCTTGCTGGCAGCGTTAGAAAGTAGGTGTGTGGCTGTGATCAGGAGCTGGGCTTGTCAGGGGCTGTTGAGCTGTGAGGTGCTCACTGAGCCTTGCGTGGTGTCCTCTGCAGAGTGTCCCTCCCCCCAGGGCTGCAGGGTGGGCAGCCTGGGCACTTGGGTGGTGGAGCTGGTGGCACTGAGTCCCCATTTGGGTCATGGAGTAACCAGGCCCAGAACTGAAGAGCCATCTCTGGGAGAGTGACCTTGTGTTTGGAATTGTCCCTCCGCATTCCCCTCCCCCACCCGTCCCTCACCTGAGTAGATGATCCTGGTCATCATTATGTATTTTCTTAAACACAGAGTTTGAACACCTGATCCTGAATGGAGAAAGCTTGCCTTCTTTGGTCTGTGTGATAACAGGTACTGCCTGGGACCCTCCATGTTCCTGTATTTGGCTTGGGGCAAGGAGGGGGGAAGGCATCTGCCTTTCTGGTGTGCCTTTCCTACGTCAGGCACGTAATGCTCCTTGTTTCCTTAATCCTCATGGCGGCTCTCTGACGTAGGTTTTTCTACACCTATTTGACAGCAGGGGGAGCAGGCTCAGAGGGGCCTCACAGCAGGGCATGGAGCCTGGATTTGAATCTGAGCTTTTCACTTCTGCAGTGGTTTTCAGGTTTTTTTTTAAATTTTTTATTTTATTAATTTTTTTAAAGAGGCCACTGTCTGACATAAAATTGCTTCCAAAGTAGCCCAGTGGGAAGAGAAGCAGAGCTGTGGTCAGAGGAGGAGGGTCCTGGGCCAGGTGTCCCACCTTGTGCACTTCCCTCCTCCTGGCCCCTGGGCTCCCAGGGTTGCAGGAGCCCACTGCACATGCCATGCCACCTGGGACTCTTGGCGAGGCACAGGGCAGTCCATGTGAGAATCGGTGTCTAATTGGCACTCTGGCGCCAGGCCAGAGTTTATCCTGGCCACGCTCACAGTCTCCTGGGCATAGGTTGCCGTGGCTTAGTGGTCAGGGTGCACACCCCTGGAGGGTTGTTTCTGGAAGGGGCCAGATGGGAATTTGATTGGAGCTGGGGAGTGTCGGCTTCCTGCTCACACCTTGGCAGGGGCTTCTCAGGTCTGGGCCATGAGTGGAGCCAGAGGTGGGCCAGTGCAGTAACTCCGATTTTCTCTGCAAGGCAAAGGGCCTCTGAAGGAGCATTACAGCCACCTCATTGGCCAGAAGCATCTCCAGCACATCCAGGTCTGTACCCCATGGCTGGAGGCTGAGGATTACCCCCTGCTTCTAGGTAAGGACGCCTGGCAGGAGGCCTGAGGGAGGCGGGGAGAGGAGCGGGGCTGAGGTTTAAGAGGGAATACTTTAGGGCTGGGGGACAGACTTTTTCTGAAAATGACAAGATTGTAAATATTTTACTGGCCTCTGTTGCACATTTGTTTTTGCAACCCTTTAAAAATTAAAAGACATTCTCAGCTCAAGGGTCATACACACATCGGCCTCAGGCTGGGTTGGGCCTTGCCTTGGGCCCTGCTCCAGGGGCCACCTGGGACAGAGATGCTGCTTGCCAGGAACCTGTCAGAGGAGCTGCTGACTGAACTCCAGGAAGGGAGGCTGTTTCCTGGTGTGCCAGCTCCTCCCTGCCCGTGGGTTCAGGTGCTGTTTGCCAGGGATTGTAAGAGGGTTATGTCCTCTTAGCCTCCACGCCCTCAATTCAGTCCTGCTCTTCCGTCCAGGCAAGAGGGCTGAGCTGGCTTGGGTTGGGGCCCACTGTTCCCCAAGTGCCGGAGGGCAGTGAAGAGATGAAGGTTCGGCAGTATTGACTTTCCCTTCGAGAATGCCCCCCCCCCCCCTTCTCTTCCCGTCTTCATTACTCTGGGGAGGGCAGAGTTGGCTTGGTACTGATGCGTCTCCAAGGCTCATCTTCCAGCAGCCAATGAGCAGTCCAGGCAGAGAGCCTATGTAGGCAGGCATTTCCAGCCAGTACTTAGTGATGTGAGCTTGTTTATTTGGCTTTATTTTCACAGTGACAGCTGGTTTTCTGTTGAGTCTCATGTGGGTTCAAAATTTTTCTAATTATTATGATAAAAAAATATATAAATATATAACAAAGTTTGCCATTTGAACCATTTTCCCATTTTACGTGTACATACAACTCAGAGGCATGAATTATGTTCACAGTGTTGTGCAATCATCATCACTGTCTGTTTCCAAAACAGCCTCATCACCCCAAGCAGACACTCTGAACCCATTCAGCATAATTGCTGTGGGTTCTTTTAAAATAAATGGTGGTTAAGTAGGAAAAGGGAGTCTGTTTAAATTAAAATGTTAGTGATAGACAGGTAGTGTTCAGATAAGGCTGAGTGGCCAGGATTGGACACTGCTGTGTCCCCACCCTGCACCAGGATGCTTGGCCGGCTCCAGCCAGTTCTATGTGGGGTTGGGAGTGTTTCCAACTTCCCACTCCCCAACAGAGGCGTCGGTCCACAGTCCTTGCAGCATGTGTGGTCCAAGGGAGCATGGTCAGTGCTCTGACGGCCCCTCCCCCTGCAGGGTCAGCAGACCTGGGCGTCTGCCTGCACAAGTCCTCCAGCGGCCTGGACCTGCCCATGAAGGTGGTGGACATGTTTGGATGCTGCCTGCCCGTGTGTGCCGTGAACTTCCGGTGGTAGGAGCGGAAACTGGATCTTCTGGGAGTTAGGTTCTCAGATCAGCAGCTGAGGGAACCAGTGTGGTCAGAGCTGCCCCCGAGAAAGGCTCCACCTCCCGATCTGTGCAGCTCAGCCGGGTGGCCCTGGGGAGTGGGAGTCCTCGGATGGGCTGAGTCCTACTGCAGGAGTTGGCTCCACTTAGAGCTCATGTTGAAGGAGAACTACCTGTCCTCAGTACTCAACTTGGATCTTGTGCTCAAAGGAAAAAGTGGTGGCTGGAATCGCCTGCACAATTTACATGATTTTATTTCTCCTCCCTTTTGTCTGAGCTCATTTACTCTTATTCAAATTAGTCAAATGAGTGTAATTCTGTCTCCGCTCTTCCTGTAAAGATGACAGTGTGAGAAGAGGCTCTAGAAACTGCTCTCCCATGGGCTCAGGAGCCAGCCTCTGGACGGAAATCAGGATGTTAGACCCTTGTGTGAGCTGAGCGCTGCACTCTGGGGTTACCCAGAAAAGTCACCCATAATGTGCTGAGCCTACCTCCAATGGGGTTGCCTTTTACCTTTGTTACTCTGCTGTGTGGTTAAAAAACAAGCAGAACCCACTGAGCGTGTTCTCACTGCAAAGAGCATAGAGCAGAAAAGGCTCAGGTCCCTGTTCATTGGTTTGGATTTTTGATATATTCCTTCCCAGGTCTATTTTCTATTCAGATGTCAAATCTAAGACCAGATTCATTGGAACCAGACTGACTGGTTCCTGACCCCTAGCTTAGCCTGTGGGTGGGGAGTGGTGGCGTGGGGGTCCGGGTGGGCACCGTGGAGTTCTGGTGTCTTCTCCAGGGAGCTCTCAGGCCTCCCTCGATTCTCTCTGCAGCTTACACGAGCTTGTGAAACATGAGGAAAATGGCCTGGTCTTTGATGACGCAGAGGAACTGGCTGCTCAGCTGCAGGTAGCGTGTCTGCCCCCATGCAGGGCTTGCAGGGCTTCAGGCTGGCACTGGGCCATGCCCCTGCACTCCTTGGGCCTGTGCTGGGTCTGGGTGAAAGGCAGCAGGAGGCAGCAGCGGTCCCAGAGGTTGGGCCTCAGTGGGCCCAGGGGAATTAAGGCACACCCCACCTGCTGCTGGGTTTATGGAGCTTATACCACGCAGATGATGCACAGGTGGACTGTGTGTCACTTAGGGAGCGACTGGATATCAGGAGGGAGAGTGAGGAGTGAAGGGAGCTTCCTAGACCAGCCTTGCAAGATGGGCGGGAGTCTTCAAAGGATACTTATTTGTTATTACAAAAAGTCATATATCATCATTTTTGATAGTTGAGACATGGGTGGCAAACTTTCTTGCAAGGCCCAGCTAGAAAAATCTGGTGTGACTGTGTTTCAATAAAGCTTTATTTACAAAGACAAGTGGAAGGTCCAATTCAGCCCACAGACTACAGTTTGCAGACACTTGACTTAGTGAAACTGGGAAGAACACAGACATTGTCTTGTTCCCAGCCATGGGCTGGATGGTGCTGGGCAGAGGCTGAGGGGCGGGTGCTCTTGGAGGAAGGAACAGCATGGCAGAGGCTGGGGGCTACTGCCGGTCCGTGTGTGGATGGCGAGCACTGCAGCTTGGCCGAGCTGTCGAGTAGGAAATGGAACATGGCTGGGGTGAGGGGTCCAGTAAGCCCAGTGAGGGAGGGGCTGGTAGGCCAGGGAGGTCAGGTTCAGAGATGTTTGAGACCAGTTCCCCACGCTGTGTGGAAACTGGGCAGGCTGGTGCAGGGAGGCCACTGGAGGCTCCCAGCCACTGGTGGTGGTAGTGTGGCCACGGAGGGAGGGTTTCTGAATCACTGGCCGGACAGCTGTGTTTGGGGTGCAGCTGTGTTTGAGGTGAGGCAGAGGTCCAGGCTGCTGGGAACGGGGGTGGGGGTGGCGGGAAACGGTGATGAGGGAAGTTTTTGTCATTTTTCTTCTAGATGCTTTTCTCAAAGTTTCCTGATCCTGATGGCAAACTGAACCAGTTCCGGAAGAATCTTCGGGAGTCCGAGCAGCTTCGTTGGGACGAGAGCTGGAAACAGACAGTTCTCCCTTTGCTTGTGGACACATGACCCCTTGGGCCAAAGACTGAACCCCCCTGAGCATGTCCTGGTGTTGGATGTCACAAAGAGGAAGACCCTGAGGTTCATGCAAACCCCTCCCTGCTCTCATAGCCTTCCCACCAGAACCGTGCTCCATGTCCCTCCTCCGGCCTCTTCCAGCTGCTGTCCGTTCCCTGCACAAACTGTGTAGAGCAGCGCCTCCCAGAGGATGGCAGTTGAAAGGATAGCAGCAGGTGCCACGCATAGGATGAAATTATCCCCCCCACCCTTTCCTTTAAACTTTATTCAGAAGGCGAATTTTGGCAGTTTCATGACCACTTTGGTCAATAAAAAAATCGTATGTCATTTCTAAGTTGCCAAACAGTCTCAATTCAGGACAGAGAGGTGAGGGCAGCAAGAAAGTTTTCATTTAATTGGCGCTGGCATAGATGGCTTCCCATCCCTGGAGATACTCAGTTGCACCTCGATGACGGGGGTGATGTGTTTTTCTCACGCTGGCTGCTCCAGTTTTGGGAGGTCCACTCCACACAGAATCTGCTGGAAGTCTCCTCGCTTCCTGTTTTCTTTGAGAATGATTTAAATACCTCCAGACAGCCAGGCTGTGGGCCTGTGCTCAGAGTGTTGTGTGCATTGGGCTGTCACAGTCAACAACATTAACACATCAGAAATGGAGGAGAAATCCCAAACCTAAGGGCCACCAATGAAATTTTCAATAAGATGGAGAAGGTTGTCTACCCAGTGAAGTGCTAGTTCCCAATGTCAGAGACCATTTCATTGATCTTCATTCGTTATGAAGGGTAAAAGGGTTTGGATGATTGGGACAGTTAAGGGGAGAGGATTTGTAATAAGGAAATCTTTACAGAGCCCTGGAGTATGAGCCCCACATCTTCCTAAAGTCGGGGGAAGAGGTGTCTCCCTCGCACCTCAAACTTCGGGAGGGAGCTTCCACGGCTCTACATGTGAGGCTAACCATGTAGCAGGGGATGTGGTAGTTGCCACATCTCAACAGCCAGAGACAGGCTTCCCAGACAAGCTGAGGAAGGGCCAGCCTTCGGCTTGGAATGAACTTATTCTAATGACTGGGAATCTGTGGCCCAGGAAACTACTTCAGCCTTGAGTCACTTTTTTCTCCTTTTTTTCTTTCCTCTAGTTTATTACTTTTCTGTTAATAGCCTGTGGTCTATTCCACATCTCTTTGTCCCTGTTTTTGTCTCCTGGTGTCTGCCTCTCAGCATCTGCTGTTATGTCCCTAATATTTTGATTCCCGCTTTGACATGGGCACTGCGGCCCCCACACTGTGAGCAGAGATGTGCCATGTGCACCGTAGGATGTGTGTCCAGAATGGAGGAAAACGTACTCGATATATGTGTTTTTACCTGCACAAGTGGAATGCTTATCTCTGAGCCAAAGTTTTCATTTCTGATTTATGGGGATTTGCTTACAACCAGAACTGCTGACAGAAAGGGGCACCCCACACTTGAACAGTTATATTTCATTAGAACATAGTTGGTGGTTCCTGATTCAGAATTTAACACTCTTCAAACATTTAAGTCCAATGAAAGTTTTATCGGCTTTCCCACATAAAAATTCTTTCCCAAGTGATTTAATTTTCCCAAACATTTGTAAACCTACAGCATGAGTTTCAGAATTTCCATCTCTGAGTGCTCTTCATAGGGAAATAGCTTCTGGTTGTGACGAGGCGCCGCTTCCCATGAGATCCCAGCCTTGCCTGGAAACAGAGCATATGTGTCTCAGGATGGTGGGGTTTGCGGACAGGATGTCGCCTGTCAGTGCAGGGCTGCAGGACAGGCCTGGGGGTGGGGAGGGGGGGAATGTACAGACAGATTTTCAAGCCCCATCCAGACATCTAGAGTCAGCCTCGGGGCAGGACCAGGAATCGTGTTTTGAAACACTTCATGACAGCCAGATTTGCTGTCTCTGTACATCGGCCATACCCATCCCCAGAAGGTCATGGCCTGTCTGGGCTCCCTGTAGCTCTGCACCTGTCCTACACCTCATCACTAGGTGCAGCCAAGATCTGAACCCGCTCTGCCTGACTGGTCATCGCGTGCCTCGTCACAAAGGCTGGACACGCATCTGAAGGGGCAGCCGTCCTCTTCAGGAGCACAGATGTCTGAAGAGCCATTGGTGAGGTTCATTTTGTCAGCTTTATTGTGAATGAAAAATGAATATTTAAAAAGAAAATGACATAAAAGTGTAGAAGCACCTATGATCCTGCTGTCCAAGTATAACAACTGTTAACTAGTGTCTATTTTTCCAGATTTCCCATGTGAATAGTAATATAAAGGTGATTATTTTTAAAAATAAAAATTGGCTTATACTATTTATGCTGTTTGGCACTTTGCTTTCTTCACTTAAAATATATTGTAGATTTTGATGGTTACCAGATGGGAGGGGGGTGGGGGAAAAAGGTGAAGGGATTGAGAACTACACATTGGTAGATATGGGGATGTAAAATACAGCAAAGAGGATATAGTCAATTATACTGTAATAACTGGTATCAGATGGGTACTAGATTTATTGGAGTCATCACTTTTTAAGTTATATAAACATCTAATCACGGGGTTGTACACCTAAAACTAATATGTCAACTGTAAATTTAAAAAAATATTAAAAAATATATACTGTAGATACTTTGTCCCATCTCCAAAAGGACTTCATTCTTTTCGAGGCTCACAGTACTCTGCCAATGGGACATGGGCACATGTGGGTGGGTGTTCGGGTGGTCTTTGTCTGTGTCTGTCAGCAGAGGCTGCTGCAGGTGGGGCTTTGCTGGGGGCGGGTTTTGGGGCAAATGGGTCCTGCACTGTTGCCAGGTTCAGAGTTAGAAGGCCTGGTTGGGCCTGGTAGGTGGTGGGAATTGTAGGGCAGTGGGTGTGGGGTGGGAGATTAGGGGTGGAGAGCAGGAGCTGGCTGCCTGGCTCCAGTCCTTGCAGCTTAGGCCGTTACTTAGCCTCCCTACACCCATGTTTCCATGGGCGACAGAGGATGACACCCCTCCAGCTGCTAGAGGGGCTGGCACATTTCAGCTCTGGGGACAGTGCCTGGTCCGCAGCAATGCCAATTCAGGGCTGTAAATGGCAGACTCCTCTCCCTTCTGAAAGTCACCCCTTGTTCCTCCATTTACTGCGCGTTTAATCCAGTAATAGCAGCTCCCGTTTTCCTGGGCGTTCCTGAGTCAGGCCCTGCTCCACCTCAGGTGGATGTTTCCATTGTACAGATGCCCCGAGGGCAGTGCCAGCCCAGCTCCACCAGGGAGGGTGTTGGAATCAACTCTAGAGCCTGTGCCTGATGGCAATGTGGCCTGAACTTTGTTTACCCTGACACCACTGGCATCTGCCATCCTGTCCACTTTACAGCCAATGAAACCTGCCCCAAACACATGGCAGGGCTGCTGGTCCCAGCCCTCCAGAATCACGGTGTGCGCTGTCTCTGTCCCCCGGAGCCCGCTCTCCCCCCTGCCTCCTCTGCTGACCTCAGGGCGGGAGTTGTTGCCCCAGCCCAGCTCCTGGTTTGTTGCTGGGACCCCATTCTCTCACTTCCCTGGTTTCTGCCTCACTGGAGTCCTGTGTGGGGCCAGCACAGTGGCCCCTGCAGGTTGGACAGCCTCTCAGCCTGTCCTGGGCTCACCTAGCTCAGTGGTGAACAGCCAGCATGTCTCTGGGTTGCGGACGGTGAAGGCAATGTAGGCGTCAGGAGCCTGCCGGTCCTTCTGGCAAGCAGAGAGTGTCTGCAGGACTCTGACCAGTGAGAGGACAGTTTCTGGGCAGTACAGCACATCTGCAACGAAAAACCCCGGGTCACCAACAGGGACTCCCTCTAGGATTCTGGACCCCAGAATGGAGAGCGCTGGGTTGTGCCAACCCTGGCAGCAGGCCAAGGGCCAGGGAAGCAGCAGTTCTATTAGATGGGAAGAAAGTTATGTATGTAAAAAAAAAAAAAAAAAAAAAAAAAAAAAATTCCTTAGGAGAATGAAAGCTGCTGAAAGACAAGGCAACTGAAAAATATCAAGGACTCACTGCTGTTCCTTTAAAAAAAAAAATCAGTTCTTTAATAAAGCAAACCTGAGTCTGCTTCAGACTTCTTGCCTCTTTGCTCTCTGCAGTGTGGGGACCAGCTTGCTCTTGCCTCACAGCCAGGCTTACAGGGATGGTGCCACCTTGGGGTGTGCTGCTTGGGCTCTGGCTCCGGCCACTGTGTGCCTATGGGTCTCAGGGCTGTGGCCCAGGACCAGAGGTATAGACAGCTCTGTCAGCCAGGGGTTGAGGTGAGCTTGGCAGAGGATAAGGGGTCTGTTGGTGGCCAAGCCGAATGTCCCTTCTCTCAAGGAACCTGTTCTTGCACTAGACGTGGGTGGTCCCCTCCGTGGGGACTCGTCTACGAAAGACACGGTGTGCATCTTGGACAGAAACATGCAGGAGCTCTCCTCAGGGCCACACAGACATGTGGCGATGGTACAGAGCACAGGGAAGCCAGCGCTGACAGAGGTGGGGCACTCAGAGCGCCTTCCCTGACTCGGACTCCACTACGGTTGGACCCTGAGCCCATGGGTGCCCGTGACACACAGAGGACTCAGACAGTCCTGGGAATATTGTGCTGTTCCTGTGGCCCTGACAGGACAAAGCTGCCACAGCCATTTCCCACCCCCTCCCCTGAAGATGGGGCTGCTCTCACTATCTGATTTAGGTTCTGGATGGCAACTGAGTGGCCTCCCTCAGGCTCTGGAGAGGGACACAAAGGCCAGGCTAATAGGTCAGACCACTGTGGTGCCCTGGGGCCTGCTCTGCTCATCCCAGGCCTTGTGGGCAAAAGCCAGGTTCATTTATCTGATGGAACCACTACAATGGGAGTGCAAAAATAGCCACTTGATCAAACAGGCGCATGTGGCTTTAGGGCACCCAAGAGGCACACCCTGTGCTTTGATGTAGCTTTGGAAGCTCACAGTGACCCTTCCAGATGTCTCATCTGTACCTCCCTGACCCTGCCGAGTCCATGGTCCTCTTCCCTGAACTGGGAGTGGGTGGAGCCACAAATGGAAGCCAGAGGGGGCTGAATGGCACCTGCTGCGATGATGACGTCTGGCTGGAAGGCAGCGAGTTGAGGGGCCGTCACGATGTCCCAGTCCAGCTGTGCCACCGTCACCCTGGGGCTCTCTGCGTTGTGGGTGTTGTGTCCTGGGTGCTGCGCAGGGGCAGTGGCATCTGACTCTAACAGGAGGCCATTGAGAAGGATGTTCCCTCGGAGCTGCTCGAGGACAAGGCTGTGACAGTCGCTGAAGACATATGCTCTAGGATGGCACATCTTGCAAATGGCCAGGCCTGTGAGACCGGCTCCACTGCCGAGCTCTAAGACAGTCCTGAGTGGGAGAAGGGGACACGTGTTTGAAATCGTGCTGGGGAAAACTCGCCTTGGTACCCTGCCCTGTGCCCCGAGGTCACCTGTGAGTGAAAGCCGCTGGGTTCTCTATGGCCCATTCTGCAAGGTAGAGTGCGGCATTCCACGTGACCAGGCCGGTGGTGCCATGGGAAATGATGGCTGAGCTCTCAGAGAGTGTGACTGAGTCCCTGGAAGGCTGGATGGAGACAGGTAGAGAGATAATCCAGCCACCAGAAGACAAGAAGCTGGCGTTAAAGAGAAAAAAATCACAGCAGGTGATGGCTAAATAAACTGGTATGCCCATGCCATGGAATACCACACAGCAATAAAAAAGAATTGCTGACACAAGCACCAACCTGGATGGATTGCAAGGGCGTTATGCTGAATGAAAAAGGCCAATCTCAGAAGGTCACATACTGTGTGATTCCATTTAACTAACATTCTCAAGATCAGTGGTGGGGCTGCCTGGGGTAGGAATGGGGACTAGGCATGGGTGTGACTATGAAGGGGTGGCCTGAGGGAGGTCTTTGTCGTGACAGAATAGTTCCATGTCTTGACTGTGGTGGTGCCTGTGCAGGTCCCCACATGTGGTGGATGACACAGAATTAACACACACACTGTGCCATTTCAGTGTCCTGGCTGTGATGCTGTGAGTGTCAGGTGTTTCCGCTGGGGGACACTGGGGAAAGGGCACGTGGACCTCCCTGAACGATTTTTGCAGCTTTCTGTGAATCTATAGTTATCTATAATAATAAAAGCGTAATATGCTAATTAGACCGGACATCCTTGTGGACGCTCTAACCAATTGAGCTACCCAGTTAAGGCGATGCTTTGTTGAATTATACACTTGAAACCTGTACAGTTTTGTGAACCAATGTCACCCCAAAAAATTTAATTACAAAAAAAGAAACCCTGCAGTTCTGATTTTGAATTGGAAATGTCAATATAGATTCATGAGGTATTCTATGTTAAAAAGTATGGATATACATATCACCACTCATATCCCAGTTCTGTTCATTGGAAAGGCCTACACTGGTAGCAATGAGCACCCTAATGCCCAGATTGTAGTCTCTAAATATCATTTCCCACTAAAAGAAACCAGAGCTTGTTGAAGACATGGCTGATTCCTGGTCTGGGATAGGAAATATGCAAGATGAGTCTGGAAAAGCTTGACAAAAAATACAGCAAGAGCCCTGGCCTGTGTGGCTTGGTTGGAGTGTCACATCATGCACTGAAAGGTTGCTGGTTTGATTCTCAGTCAGGATACATACCCAGGTTGTGGGTGTGATCCCCAGTCGGGGTGCATACAGGAAGCAACCAATTGATGTCTCTCTCACATCAATGTTTCTCTCTCTCTCCCTCTCCTTCTAAAATCAATAAAAACATATTTTAAAAAAATTAAGCAAGAAAACAATTAATGTAATGTCAAAAGGGCTCAGAAGCCTATTTGAAGTGCCACAAAATAGCATATTTTGAGCTTCAATAGGACATGATTTGCTCAGATTGAACCCCTTCTGGGGATGATAGGAAACAAATTCACTGTCTTGAAAAGGAAAGACGAACCCTGTATCCTGCCTTTTCTCTACAAGCTGGACCTGTGAGTAACCAAATAGTGGATGAAGGGAGGCAACTCCTTATAAAATTTCTCCAGTTAATGAATGAAAACAAAATGATAGAATCAGGAAACTGCCCTTGTGCATCCTCCAGAGAATGAGTTAGTCTGAGCGTTGGGCATTCATAACTACTGTCATTAAGAGGAGAAAAAACAGATATGATGTGCCTCCTAGAAACCCATATTGTGTTCTTGTCAAAGCAACGAAACAGACATGAACCTGAGTGGGCCTCTGAATCCAGACCGATTTTTGGGAAACAGAGGATGGAGGACCAAGTTGAATAGCACCACGTGTGCGCCACCAAAAGCCAGCCTGCGGAAGGCTATCAAGGCCAAACCACAAAGGCTGTTCAGAGGCACCGCTAGGAGAAGAAAGAGCTGGAATGGAGATGGTACCTGTGCATGAAGGGAGACTTCAAGCCACACCTAGTTAATGGGCAAGACAAAATGCTAGTGTCCATAGGTGGACAGGGCAATGATAAAACCTCAGAGTGGTTAGTCTGAAAGGGAGATGGTGGTTACTTTTGCAGGGACTGAGGGCTAGAAGAGAGATAGGTCAGACGGGGGCCTTGTGGGCTGGCTGCCAAAATTCTGTCTTTTGACTGGAGTGGCAGTTTAACAGGGTGGCTGCCTTGCAATGATTCAATAAGCTGTATATTTATTTTGTGTGGTTTTCTGTATCTATGCTTTATTTTATGGTAAAAGGTTAAAAACAGACAAAAACATCCAAGATCCCTTTGACTGTTGTGTGCAGAATGGATTTTTGTGGAGCAAGAAGCTGGGAGACCAGTCAGAAGGCTGCGATAGTGGTCCAGGCTGGTGAGGATAGTGGTGGGGGAGAGTGGGAAGTGACTGCTGTCCTATAACATCCACTCAACAAGCATTTATTGGGGGCTGAGTGCCATGTCCCTGCTATGTAAACACTATGCATAACCTAATTTAACTCCAGCCACCCCATAAGATAGGTACTATTATTTGTCAAAGTGCTTGGTTTACAGATGAAGAAACAAGCTCAGGGGCGGATAACTGGCTCCACCTAAGACCACAGAGCTGATGAGTCAGGATCTGAACCCATGGGATGCTGTGGGAGCCTGAGTTGTAACTCTGTATGCAGAGGCGGGTGTCTGGCCTGTGTGGGGAGGAAGGCGCACGGCTCCTACCAACAGATAGCTCCTGTGGCACTGAGTGGGCTCCTCGGCTGTCAGGATCTCTGCCAACGCCTCGTACAGCTCGTCCAAAGGCTCTTCATGAGCAGCTTCGTGCTGGGGGTGGTGGAGCGAGAGCTTCAGCAAGAGCATTAAATATGGACCCTCATGAATCAAACAAAGGTCCTATTTGCTTTTACTCTGACTTCTAAAAACGGCTGGTGGATTTTCACCAAATATGGAGGGGCAGATTGGGATGGATTGACATAACATGGGCTACCTGGCATATAAAAAAATTCACTCAGTGGGGGTACCTGGGTATCTCAAATAGGTATAGAGAGGGTGAGGGTGAGAATAAGGTATAAACACGGAATGGCATGAGAGCTGCTGTGTGACAGGGACAGAGAGCTCTGCCCTTCGACCATGATGTCCTGGATGGAGAACACAAATGGTGCGTTTAGGTAGGCCCAGGCAAAAGCCACAGGATGGGCACTCCACACTTCAGGGTGTGGCTTCATCAGTGGGCAACCTGTCCTGCGCCCCAGGGGGGTGGGGTGGGGTGGGATGGCATCCGGTGGCCTTGCTCCCCCTAGTGGTAGGGAAGAGACCTGCTGGTGACTGCTAGATGTGCCATGCTGGTGAGAATGAGGGATGGAGGCAACGGAGAAGCTGGGATCGCTCCATGTGCTAAGCGTGGGTGAGGCACAGCCCTTGTATTCAGAGGCCAAACAGGTCAGGCCTGCTACTGATCACTGAGGGTTTGTCTTACTGAACTCCAGTCTAACATGAAACTCGGCAAATTTGGGTTCAACATTAAATTCCATCCTGTATCAGTCAGGAAAAGAGCTATTCCAGGTTAGTTCATTGGGGGGAAAGTATTAAGGGGAACTAGTTATAAAGGCATTGCAAGACCTAAAACCTCCAACAAGGACAGTGCAGCAATCCAGAGATTGGCAACAGCAGGAAACTGTCAAAACCTCTCAGGTGGCAGAACAGAAGGTGGGGATATGATGCTCAGGGCTGCCCGGTAGAAATGACAACTCGCACAGGGACCACAGAGGAGATGCAGCTGCTGCTGGAGATCCCTCGAGGCAAGAGGGAGAAAGGGTTTGCAGAGGAGGCAAAGGGCATGGGACGGATCTGAGCTCCAACAGGCAAAGCTGGGCAGAGGGCCCACTTCTGGAGAGCTAGCCAAGTGCCAGACACTGTCTGGCTACTGGGCAGACAGTGCCCACCACTGACCTTTCTGATGAGCTCTGAGAGAAAGCACCGGACATACTTCACAGATGGCGGATGCTTCACACACAGAGGATGTTTCACAGTCTGTGACAAAGGACACATGTGAGTTGGAGAAGAAACCCGGCCTTAAGTCTCCCATGGGCTCTAAGTGACTACACAGCAAACCCCAGTTACCCGATCCCTCAGCAAACACATACAGACACAAAGGTTCTGGCTCTAGGTGGTTCTCATGCATCTGAAAGAGTAAGTCTTCAGGATAAGCCCTTTCCCAACAATTCTCTGCTGCAGCAGCACAGACTGTGGCAGTGTTTCTAATGCCCATTCTGGGCAGGAGCGAACACCCTACTATCGACTGAATGTCTGCATCTCCCCAAATTCATATGTGAAATCTAACATCCAATGTAATGGTTTTATGAGGTGGGGCCGTTGGGAGGTGATTAGGTCATGAAGGTGGAGCCCCCAAGAATGGGATTATTGCACTTATATGAGAGACGCCCATAGTGGTCCCTTGTGCCTTCCACCATATGAGGCTACAATGAGAAGATGGCCCTCTATGAACGAGACAGCAGACCCTCACCAGACACTGAAGTTGGCACCTTGATCTTGGACTTCACAGCCTCCAAAACTGTGCGAAATAAATTACTGTTGTTTATAAGCCACGCAGTCTATGGTATTGTGTTATAGCAGCTGGACTGGTCTAAGACACACCCCTTCCCGGGGCAGCCAGCATGAAAGAGAGTTTGTAGTAAGGACAAGTGTGGATTGGCTGGCTCCATGGAAGAGGCAAGAGCCCAAATGGTGGACAAAGAAGATTTGGCACCTGTCCTCCTGGAACTCATATCCCAGCCAAGGAGATGAGCAGGAGCCAGACTGTGATGAGTGCTCTGATGGCCAGGGCAGAGGAAGATGGGGGCTCCACCTGGGACGTGGAGGAGGGGAAAGGGGGCTCTCAGGGGTGACAGTTCAGTGGAAACCTAGAGAATCAAAAAGCAGGGGAAGAAGATCCAGGCAGAGAGAAAAGCTTAAGCAGGCTCCAAGGTAGACACAGCCTGGCATTTTGGGAAGGAGGGCAGGGTGACAGGAGCAATGAGAGTAGGGGCCAGTTTCAGCGGGCCTGTTGGCTGGGGGGACATTATTTTACCCAAGGGCAATAAAATACCCACACACTGCTCAGGGGCTTTCTAGTTGGCTGGTGCTATGTGGGGTGAGAATCAGAGTAGCCTACAAGACAATGAACAATGACCCTGGACATCTCTGAGCTCACAGTCATGAATACTAGATTGTCCTGAAGTCCTCTCTAGCTACAGCTCCACCTTCTCTACTTGGTGGTCAGAAAGATACTCCTGGTTCACCCTCCACACAGGAATTCTTTTTTTAATCCTCAACTGAGGATGAGAGAGAGAGAGAAGCATTGATCAATTGGTTGCCTTCGGTATGTCCCCTGACCAAGAATCGAAGCTGCAACCTTTTGGTATAGGGCAGTGGTCAGCAAACTCATTAGTCAACAGAGCCAAATATCAACAGTACGATTGAAATTTCTTTTGAGAGCCAAATTTTTTAAACTTAAACTTCTTCTAACGCCACTTCTTCAAAATAGACTCGCCCAGGCCATGGTATTTTGTGGAAGAGCCATACTCAGGGGGCCAAAGAGCCGCATGTGGCTCGCGAGCCGCAGTTTGCCGACTACGGGTATAGGGGACTATTCTACAACCAACTGAGCCCCATTGGCCAGGGTCACGCAGGAATTCTTAATCTGGGTTCCTTGGAGGGCTTAGTGGTGGGAGGAGGATCTGTGACTCCTCTGAATTTGTATTCCAAATGTATTCTGATGCATTTTTTTTCTGGGGGGAGAGCCCATAGCTTTGGGTTTTGAGGAGGGTTCATGACCCTTCAGAGGGTTGAGAGCCAGGAGGCAATGTAACCTGTACTTGATCCACATGGCCAGGGGCAGGTCAGGCACAGTGGTAGTTCCACATATACCCTCACCCACACGCATCTTAGAATCCAAAACTCAACTCCAAAAAGCAGGGGCCCACCTACATCTTAGAAGAGAGACACAAGTGGGCAAGATTTGCATCTTTATTTTTCCCTTAAATGTAAAGAAGAAATTCTCTGAACAGCTAGCAAATGCTAGATGTTCCCACAGCTGTCACTTGTTTTCTCTGTGGACAGTTTAAAAAACATCTGCCAGACTCCCTCCTCTCAAGTAGATTTTTGTATAGTCTGATATCTTCATCTAAGAAAGCAAAAGAGCCAGAGCTCTCTGAGGTGCTCCCACCCAAATGCAGGGTGAAAGGAGACAAGCACAGGCACTGCACTTCTGTCATGTCCTCCTGGGCACGTCAGGAGGCTGGTGACTGCATCCCAGTGACTCTGTGATTCTTACCTTCTGCAAAATATCCAGCAGCAGCTCAGAACCGGAGTCCCTTAATTTCTCTTCTAGGCTCTATTTGGAGACAGAGTGGGGGAGAGAGAGAAATCAAGACATTTTCACAGGAACATTAAACATGCAATAGGACATGTTGGCAAAGTGCTAAGTGATCTCTCCCCAGGGACCTTGGCGAACTGGAATTAGAAGCCACAGGCAGCTGAAAGCCTGACCTTGACAAGTCCCAGGTTACACCTGGATGAGTCGGAGAAAGAATATCAGGAGACAGTCTCTTGGTTTGCATTAGCCCTGGCTGCTAAGCCTCGCCTGGGTCACAGACTGGCTTGGTGTCACAGACTGGCTCGTCAGCCAGGAATTACAGTTAGCCAGGACATCAGCGCCTGATGGGCTTGCCTTGGACTTGACATCCGAGTTAAGGTGCAGCTGCCAGGCCCAGCTTATACACTGTCCTCTCCTGCAGGGGACTCCTGGTAGTGAGCTCAGGCTCCAGAATCAGGCAGACTGCTTGACTGGTGTGTGACCCTGGGCAGATCCCTTTGTTTCTCCAGAACAACTTATCACATGCTGTAAGACCTGGCCCTGGCCTCTCTCATCTCACTTGCCATCATCCATCTCACCTCTGCTCATGCCACTCCAGCCACACTGGCCTCCTTACAGCAGCTTGCTCTCATTGGCAGAACCTCTGCACTCCCTGCTCCCCAAGACCTCCCATAGCCCACTGCTTCACTGTCCAGGTCGTGGCTCAAATTTCCCCTCTTGGAGGCCTTCCCAGATTCCCCTACTTTGATGAAACATTTCCTTGTTTTATTGACTTTATAGCCACTGTTATCCCATGGCGTTTTCTTATTTATTCATTTACGTGTTTTTTCTCTGGCTCTCCCATCTGAACAAGCCTCATCTGTGTGCTGCTGATCTTAGTGCCTGGCTCATGAAGGCATCCAGTAAACATTTGGATGGAATAAAAATACTAGCTAACACTTACATCCATTTACCATGAGCCAGGCACTGCCTCAGATACTTCATTGTCATGCACTCCTGATAACAGCCCTTTGAGGTAAGCATCCTGTGCTACTAATAAGAAAACTATAGCCCAGAAGTGTGCAGTCACTTGCCCAAGGTCACACAGCTTGTATGGGATTGGGCCAGGATTCCAAGCAGGAGGCTGTCTCTCAGGTCTGAGCTCTCCATTGCTGCACTCTACCTCTCTTCTAGTCAACCTGTGTGGTAAAACACAATAATAGTAATAGCACCCACCACATGGGTGTTGTGGGCCAGCCTAGGTCTGCATTTAGCATGGTCCTGGTACAGAGTATGCACTTATTTTATGTGAACAATTTTAGCTGATATGGAATTGGGTCCCATAGATGCTGTTAGAAAGGTTTAAATTTTGGGTTAAAAATGTACATATTCCTTTGTGACTGGAAATGAGCTCTCAGAATGCTAAATGGTTTATGTCAATAAAATACAAATGACTAACGAGGGGAAGACCCGGGAAGAATACATATCCAAACTGAGTCATCCCAGTGAGCTCACCGCACATGAATTATAAAGGAGGCAATGTCATTAGCAATCTCCTTGGCAGAAGGAAGCTGCTGCCATGCCATTGGCCTGTGCAGTGGCAGGTCCCAGGGCAGGGGAGCTGAGACTTCTATCATCTATTTTCTGGCCAGCTTTGTTCCTCCCTGTCTCTTCCTTCCGAGGCTTAAGAGCCTCAAAGTTGCCTCTGAGACGATTTTGTCCAAAGCTGATGCCAAAGATGAAAACACCCAGGGACATGTGTCTGTAATTGGGTGCGGGGGCTGTCTGTGATCTGGTCACTACGCTCATTGCAACCTGATCTCTAGCTGTGCTGAGGCCGTAGACCGTTAAAATGGGCAACAACAGCTGTTTCTCATGACCGGGATAACTGGCTAAAAAAAAAAAAAAGTCATGAAATTACTGGGAGCTGTCCATGACCCTAAAAACCTGAGTGAAAAAGGTAGTTGGGAGGAAACCCTGCATTCCTTCAATTCGTGGGACCCAAGTCAGCAACGGGAGCGGAGGGCGGGAAGGGCCCAGAGGAGAGGGAGCTGGTGGCCGGGTGAAGGGTGGGCTTCCCAGGGGCGCGCAGGTGCACCTCCTGCTCTCCGCCACCAGCCCGCTCGGCCCCCAGCGCAGCCCCAGGTCCAGCACCAGAGGTAAGGCCCGGACACCCGAGAAAGCCGAGGCCGTCCAGTGACCGGGAGGGCGGGAGCGGGAGCCCGTAGCGCCCCCCTCACCAGTCCTTCGCCACCCACCGCTGGCACTCAGCGCGCCCCGCCGCCCACCTGCCAGGGGAAGGAGCGAAGCGCGCGCGCCGCCAGGAAGCGGCGCTCGAAACTCTGCAGCAGGCGCGAGGCTTCCACGCGCTCCTCCGACGCCATGACGGGGCGGAGCCGCCGCGTTGCTCGGGAGACGGGGCGGAAGCGGGGAGGCGCCTGGAGGAGGCGGGACCAGTCCTGGGCGACTCGCGGGGGGCCGAGGGCGGGGCTTGAAGCGGCCCGACAAGGCCGGAGGGGTCGGGGTTGGGGATTGGGAGCCGGGCCAGGCGCGCTCGTGCTCTGGGTGGAGAGGTTAGGGTGTCCAGGCGGGGCCAGGCGGTGCTCGGGTCCCTGAGTGTGGTTTGGGGAGGGAGTCAGGGCGTTGCGGGTTCTGGGAGGCGGGACTTGGGGAAAGTTGGAGGCGGGTGCAGGAGGCGGCTCGGGCGAGCTTTGGGACCTGGGAGGTGGGGCCATGGTCGGAAGGGGCGGGGCCAGGCGTCGGCGGGGCGGGGTCAGGGTTTGGCGCCACACGAAAGCTGGGCAGAGCCGCGAGCGCTCCCCTGGGAGCGTCCCCTGAGGCTGAGGTGCCGGTAAACATTCTCGCTGTTCCCGCACTTGCCCGAGGGTTTCTTTGTCGGGGGCAGCCCCCCCCCCTCCCTAACCTAGCCCTGTCCCCGTTGGCGCCACCTCTCTGTGTGAATGGGCAAAAGGGACCCTGACCGCCCTCATGCCCCTGGAGGGGGTGCCGCCTACTCAGGCCCGGGGTCCGTGGGCTCCGGCCATGGCCGCCCTTTCCCTCCTTGGAAAAGGGCATTTAGGTCAAAGTGTTTTCCAAACTGGCTGGCACACGGAGGGCGAAGAGAAACGGAAGAGAGGCAGGCCACCCCAGGTGGGTAGGTGGCAGGGTTAATAAGGGAACTTATTTAAGAGTCGTGTCTGGGAAGTCTCCAGAGGAGTAGGTCTCCGCGCCCCTCGCCAGAATCTTAAACGTTTCCGTAGAGGCCTTCAGTCGTACCCAGTCCAGGGGGTCCATCACCACAGTTCTCTCAAGGCTGTGTTCTAGAACCCGCTCCCACTTTGGGGCCGGCGGGCAGGGGAGGGGTGAGGCGCCTCCACCTGCCCTGGCCCGCTCGCAGGTCAGCCTGAGGTCACGTCCTCTCCATGACCTCCTCCGACAGAAGGCAGGAGCTCTCGCTCCCCCAGCCTTTGGGTCTGTCCCTAACCCAATGGGGACTTTTGTTCACCAAATACTTATTAGCACTTCCATGCTTGGCACTGGGGATGCAGCAGTGAGAAAAACCAGGAGTGGTCCCTGCTCCCCGGGGCCTCAGGGGCTCTTGGGGGAAGGGGACATGGAAGTAATCACGCACCTACATGCAGAAGCATGATGGCATTAGATGCCAGGCAGGCGAACTCGGAGCGGAGTGGGAGTGAGACTATGCAGGACAAAGGAGTCTGAAAGAAGAGTAAGGGGGCTCTTGGGTGTTGTGGAGTGGTACAGATGCAGGGATAGGGAGGAAAATTACAAAATAATTTCTGTGTGACATAATCATGTCTTGAGTGAAAAGGCAGGGCAGATAGTTCCCAACTTACCAGTGCTGCCCCTGGAGTTTGAACTGTGTTCAAAGTCTACACGGTTAACTTCACAAATCTCTCACAAAACTCTACTTAGAAGCATCTCGAGAGCTAATTTGCAGAAGGCAGATGAGAGGACAGATGAAATCTCATTACCCCCTTTGGATGAGCGACACTGGAGCCCTGTTCAGCTATGAGAACTAGAGAGGAGAGAATTAATTCTAATTGAATGCATTTATTTTCTCATATCTTTTGTGCTTTTTCCACAACCAAGAGAGCACAGGATCTGACACAAAAATGGCTTATCTTTCATTCCTTCAACACTTGTTGACTTGAAGAAAGAAGGTGCGCTGTGGCGATTGCTGTGTTTTCACATGGAATTCATGGTTTCAGGTTCTGAGATGTTGCAAAAATCCCCCTAGTCACAATGTCCGGAGATAGAGTTACCAGTGATACAACAATGAGTCTTAACTATGATTTGAGTCTTGGTCCTAAAGGGCGACTCTCGGGATTTCGGTCAGGTGCACTGGTTTACTTTTGCTGTTTTGATCAGCGCTCTGCCTGCAGTAGAAAACCAATGGCAACGGGTCAGTTAAACTCATAAATATAGGGCTTATTCTAGGAACACACATAATAGCTATTATCTTCCCTCTGAGGAGTGAAAGGACATGTATAGTTAATGACAGAGTAACACTGTCTGATGTTATACTAAGATATTAATAAACCTAGGCTGGTCCAACCTTACCTAATGCCATAGATGGGAAGCAGGTTGGGGAAGGATCCTGAGTAGGCTGCAGCATTGATCTACACCCAGAAGAAACCTTCATCTTTGTGTGAGGGCTCTCAGGAGGGACAAAGGTGATACATTTCAGGTCTGAATCTGGAAGGATCAAGGCACTGAAGGGATGTTTAAGGTTTTATGGACCTCAAAGGTGTGGTATGTTCAGGCGTAAGTGAAGATTAGGACTGCCGTTTAACATAAATAAAAATTGCAGGTGGTGTTGATATGGAGAGAAGCATTAGGACATCCCAGTGGTCCTTCCAGTGGCAAGAGGGATGTGCATGAGCACATGCCAAATTAGTGATTCAGCTTTTGGATTTGAGGCTTTCATTAATAGTAATAATAATAAAAACCTAATGCATTTTAACTGTATGGAATGGTTGCCTTTTAGAAATTATGCTGTGGGCATGGCAATTCAATCAGTACATTGCAGTTTTTCCTGTATCTCTCCTATGGCTAATGGTTTCTGTAAAAAAGGACCAATTGATTTCTTTCTAAAATGTTGCTTCAGGGTGTAGAGACCTTTATAGGTCATGTTTCAACTCACAGGAAAATTTTATAGTTTAAATAGAAATTACGTTAACTGTGGGCTTTGAAATGGAGTTAAGGTTAAGTAAAGTTCTGCCTTTCGGTAGTTTATAGTGTTCGGCAGGTCCCCATGCTATGTCCAAGTAGAAAAATGGTCAGGGTTGGGTGCAATAATATGGAAGGCTCAGTCTCATGATAAACTACTGAGATGTAGAAAGCAGTGCACCAGCTCATATAATGCTTTGATTGGTGGCAGAACCAATATTATGGGTTGAATTGTCCCCTCCCCCCCAAAGATATGGTAAAAGTCCTAGGTATGTGACCTTATTTGAAAATAGGGTCTTTGCAGACATAATTAAATTAAGATAGGGTCATACTGGATTACAGGGGTCCCTAAATCCCATGACTGGTGTCCTTAGAAGACAGCGACACAGGGAGAAGGGGCTGTGTGACAATGGAGGCAGAGATTGGAGGAAGAACATCAAGGACTGTTGGCAACCACCAGAAGCTAGAAGAGGCACAGAAGGACCCTCCCCTGCAGGTTTCAGA